>NC_049219.1:9148691-9296191 GCF_013347855.1 Anguilla anguilla | reverse complement strand
CCTGTCCTATGCAGTAGAGAGGGAGATGGCTGGAGGAGGAAAATGGCGGACAGGGAGGTGACTCACGTCTTTGGACGGCTTCCGGAGCACGTCCCCGACGCCGCCGCCGTTGCGCAGGCCCTGGTTGAGCACTGTCACGATGCACATGAGCAGGGTCTCGCACACGGGCTCCGTCCCGTCGCTCTCCTCTGCCGGGGGGGGGGGGGGGGGGGGGGGGGGGGGGGGGAAGGACCACAGAAACACACGCCGTCAAAACCCCCCACGAGAGATCACAGCGAGCAGACGGCTAATGAAAGAACGGCACGGGACGAATGAACGCGCGTAGCGGAGGTGAAGACGACGAGACATCTCGAACGTCGGATCACGGCGGCCTTAAACCGCGGCAGAGCTTCGACGGTAAAGTTTGGTTTTTTTTTTTTTTTTACCGGACGCGAGATGAGGACGGTTGAACCTGGGGCTCGCCGCGCTCGAAAATGGTCCCACGGCAGCGGGACAGAACCCCCCCCCCCGGCGCCCTGTTTTAGACGCCGCCCACCACACGGGCGCGGGCTGGCACTCAAACGGCGCTAACCGCTAACCGGCCGCACGTGACCTCGGTGCGTCGGCGCGAGCGGACGGGGGAAATTTGCGATTTCAATTCCGCACGTGTCGCTCGGAACGACCCGCCGTTACCGTAATTTGAATTTTCAAAAAAAAAAAAAAAAAAAGTGGTGGCTCTTCTGTGATTATCGGCTGAAGAGAGCGAGCAGTGGGAGCCGGGAGTGCTTTTCGTTTATTTCCGCACGAACTCGAAAGGAAATCATTTCATTATTTTCCATTGTCCTCTAATACGTAAACCGTGTTGGCTGGAGATGTGTGTCATTATAGAGCACTCTGTCTGTGTGTCTGTGGGAGGTTTATGGCTTTGTGATGTAGGTGTGCGTGGATGTGTGCATGCTAATGCATGGCACTTTTATGCTTGTCACACGAAAGAAAAATCAATTTCAGTGAAAACTTCCGTGCAGCAGTTTCACTTCTGCCGTGCACGTAGATTGTTCTAGAAACATATAACTTCCTTCCCAGTTATCTCACAACTACCATTCCAGTAAAATCTTTTTTTTTTATACCACCTGAGAAACAGCAAAAGTTCAAGCACGTACTACTCTGGTAATAGCATGCGATTGTCACAGTACCACCCTAGCAACAGCATGTGATGTCACAGTCCCACCCCAGCAACAACACGTCTCGGTGCCAACCAGATGAAAAATTTGTCACGTCAGAATTTCACGGTGTCTCAGAAGTCTTCCAGGGCATTTCTGGTTTTACGCTGCTCTGTTTCTCGACCGCGTAACCAGGATTAAAAGCCCTGGCGCCGCATCCTTATACTCAACTCACCTGCGCCAGGTAGGCGTATGGAGTCCTCGCAGAACTCTTTTGAACACGGCGGTGGGTTCAGGCCTCCTAAGACACAAGCGGATGACGCGTTATAAAGAAATCGCTCGAGGCTCGCCTTCCTGGTCTTGTCGAGAGACGTTGCTCACTAGCGCCAGTGCGGTTGGCTGCAGTATAGCTGTGTTTCTGCCACCCATGTTAATGCAAGTCGATGGAAACAATACGGTCAAAATATACGGTCAATAGTTTTTTTCCCACACACATTATTTACAGGCATTTAGCAGACGCTCTTATCAAGAGCAACTTACACAACTTTTTTTTTCTTTTTACATTGTATCCATTTTTACAGCTGGATATATACTTGAAGCAATTCAGGTTAAGTACTTGGGCTCAAGGGTACAACGGCAGTGTCCTACCCGGGAATCGAACCTGCGACCTTTCGGTCACAAGCCCAGCTCCTTACCCGCTGTGCTACACTGCCGCCCATCAGGAGTGTCTGAGGAGAAAAGGTTAGAAGAGCGTTTTTTTTTTTTTTTTTTTTTTAAAAAGAAACTGACCTGGGAAGTGCAGCCGGTCCACCTCCATGCGGAAGTCGTCCTTGAGGAAGAGGAAGCCCACGATGGAGAAGAGGTAGACCAGGATGAGCGCCAGCACGGCCGTGAGGATGATGGAGCGCCCGTTCCGCGTCACGCTCTTGATCACGTTCAGGAGCGTCTCCTCCCTGTAAACCAGGTCAAGGAGCTGGGGGGGCCGAGGGGAGGGGAGGGGAGTGGGTATGCATAAAGAAACTAACACTCAGTAATCAAGAAAAACCACATACTCTTCACGGGAACTCCTCAAGCAGGGGCAGAGGACTTGACACACGCAGAAGCTCTTTCAACCCTTCCACAGTTGACAGCAGGATGGAAAATGCTAGTACTCAACAGACATTTGGGGCCTGAAAATCATCTTTTGGACCAATCAGGGGAAAAGCTATTAAAATAAGGAAAAATCATATAGTTCCGTCAGACCGTTGCAAATAATATGGCTGCTACGCTACAGACCAGGGGGTCACCAACAAGGACCCTGCTGCACACAGGTTTCTGATGCTAAAAATGTGTGGTGGATCATGTCACCATGTCCCTAAAACACACCTGGACTGAACCTAATCGGTGCCGGTCAGCTCCAAAACCACGGAAACTCCATCGGCACGGAAACTCCACGGCGGGAAAAAAAACAAGGCTGCCGCAGGGAGGAAGAGGAGGAGGAGGAAAAGGAGGAGGCTTTCCTACCAGGAAGCTGTAGAAGAACTCGTGGAGGAAGAGGCCCAGCATGCAGACGATGACGTAGGTGACGTGGTAGAGGAAGGCCATGTCCATCACCACGGCCTTGTAGCCGCGCGTGAACGTGCCCCGGTTCCCCACGAAGCTCACCAGAAACACCATCTTGTTCAGCAGCTGAAGGGAGGGAGAGAGGGAGAGAGAGAGCAGGAGAGGGGGAGAGAGAGAGACGGGAGCTCAAAGGCGTTTATTCTTAGCCTGTGAAAGGGTGACGGTAATGGCCCCGAAGGAGGGAAAAAAAAGCGGCCCAAAAAAAAGCGCAAAAATAACGCTCCCTCTTTGGGCACCGGCTCCACCCACCCGAGCATCTTTGTGACACTCGGAAAACACGCTTTTAATAAAAAAGGTTGCAAAAAATAGACAGCCAATTTCAGTAGCCGGTATAAAACGCGACACAATGAAATAATACATACACGTTTTTTTTATTTATTTTTTTTAAAGGCTTTGCTGTTCACGTGAGGCAGTCATGTGACCTGACGCTCAGCACTTTGCCAGGGCGTGATTCGGCCAGGAGGCACTGGGGGCCTCACGGGGTAGGGTGGGGGGGGGGGGGATGTGGAGGCCGGGGGCGCGGCACGCCGTGGGAAAAACACTCTCAAGGGCTACCTTTCAGAAGTGTATTATTACGGTATTATGCCTATAGTGAAAAGGGTTCAAGAATAGCAACCATTTTATTTTGGGTATGTCATTTTCTGGCTTGTGTACAGAAAGGGGGCACTACAAGAGGGGCTAACAATGCAGAAAATAAGTGCAGATATTCTGTGTGCATGCATGCGCGTTGAGAGAGTGTGTGAGTGTGTATGTGTGTGTGTGTGTGTGTGCGTGTTTATGAGTGTGTGCGTGAGTGTGCGAGTGCTCACATTGGCCGCTCCCAGCAGCACCAGAGTGAACGCCAGGCCCAGGGTGTAGATGGAGCGCAGGATGACGGACACCAGGAAGGGCCGGATTCCCGCCGGCTTGCGAAGAACCAACAGCATGGTGGAGCACATCGCCACGGCGACCCACAGCAGGATGGACACAAGGTGAGGTAGGGTGCCTGGAAAAACCAACACATTTGCACAACCGCAATAATCCATCCACAGATAAATAAAAGGTATAACAGACTGCGTACACTAAAGCTACACCCATACGTCTACACTATACTAGAATCAAACTATGCAGTTGGCTGTAAGGAGTCATGGCCGCAGAATTTAAGGTTGCTGCTGGTTTGGAGTTCACACTGAAGGTCTCGTTGGGGTCGTGAAGAAGAGGGCACCCCACACCACCCACCACCTCCACCCACGCTCGTGCCATGTGGTGCCTATGACATTCCTAAGACCTCCGTTTCTGGTTGAGATTTTTAGGGTCTGAAAACCGAAGTTTTGCCTGATCGAAGAACCGCATCAGAACGGCACAGAAGACAAATGCCCCGCCCCCGCCCCCGCCCCCTCCCCCTCCCCCTCCCATTCGCGATGGCGGAGGAGGCCGGGCGAGCGGACTGGAGCGGCGGCGGGAGCTCACCTTCGTCGCCGTCGTCCCCGAACGGGTAGAAGAGCGCCACCGCCAGGTTGACCAGCACCGCCAGGTTGAAGGAGATGCTGCCCCACAGGGAGATGTGCCGGGAGAACCAGAAGAGAGCCGGGTTGTCTGGCGGACACACAGAGAGTCGCTCACACACCGCCGCAGCTACATTCCGCCATTACCATTACTGTCACATTCCCATTACTCCATTACACGGCAATTACACCATTACATTACTCCATTACACGGCAATTACACCATTACAGTTAACCACTATAGTTCAATTACACCATTTAAAATATCTGAAAATATTCACGTGTAACTAAGAATACCGCTAACTGTTATTCACTGTTACCCACGTTGGAGTTGCTTAGAAACAACCTGTTACCAAATTAGTTACTACACAGGTATTTTCAACTACTTGAACTACACAGGTATAGCTGCAACTTAATGTAAAGTGTTATCTTCATTTTTTAATTTATTTTTTAAACGAGAAATAGAAAGTGCGCTGAAGGTAGGCGCTCACTTTGAATGTTCTTCTGCCACCTCATCTCGCTGTAGAGGTCCTCGAACTGCTGGAAGAAGTCGTTGACCTTGCTGCCCTGCTCGTCGCGCTCGGTGCTGGTGAAGACGCGCACCTTGGACTCGTGCGTCAGGTACTCGCAGATGTTGGGCACGGGGAAGACGATCTTCTCCATCGTGCGGTCGCGGCGGACGATCTGCGGGGCCGAGCGGCACTGCCTTTAGCTGCGCTAAACCCGGTTAGCAGCTAGCGGATACGGAAGCTAACATCCACAAGCGCGTTACTTCGCCTTGTTCATCCGAACACCAATAAGAGATATTTAACTCGTGTATGTATTTCCTTAATAAGTACAACACCTGGGACTGGATACTACTGGATACCATGCAGACCTGGTTCAAATAAGTATTTGTTTTGGATTCAAATACTTTTCTGTGCTCTGTTGATCTTGCCTGGTGTAACTGAGCCGGCCAATATGACCAGAAGGCGGGGTTTGCACTTTTTGAGAGTATTTCATTGGTTCCAATACACCAGACAAGATCAGTAAAGCTTAGAAAAGTATTTGAATCCAAAACAAATACGTATTTGACCCAGGTCTGATATCATGATATAACTAATGGCAGTAGCTTCAATGGTCTCAGAAAGTATACTTCACTAATCCTTATCCTCTATGGCTGAAACAGCAGTAGATCACAGAGGAAACTGAGGAGGTTTCTGGGCCCTCTCCATCCACAGCCAACGAGGACGAGAGCGTTGGGGGGTGGGGGCGGGGCGGGGGGGGGGGGGGGGGGTGCCGTACCTCGATTTGGGCCGTGTGCTTGGAGTAGTACCGGAGCGCGTCATCGCCCTCGTTGTCGGGATCAAGTCCCGGCCTCAAGCTCTGATGCAGCAGCTTGCTGTGCCGGGCGAGCTGGGGGAGAGGACAGCCGAGCGTTACGATTGGTCGACACACTTCAACAGGCCGTCCGTCACCGGTCAGAGCTCGGTTTCCTGCGTCACTATTGGTTACATGCCTTACCAAGCCCTTCCAATGATCAACACTCTTTTTGCTGTGTTACTGACGGTTAATGCATCCACATAACCATTCGCCACAAGACGCAAAGCACAGGGTAAGCCACAACAACAGAACAGCCAGGTTAAAAAAATACATTAAAAGCAGCCATAGAGTTCTGGAATGTTCTTATGGGCTGATGAGTCACACCTTGACACACCTGTACCAGAGCGGTGGGAAGAAGAAAGGGCACAGCCAAACGTTCCGAGCTCGTGCCCTTTCACCACAAAAAACGTCCCGCCAGACGGGTCAGGAGTTCACGAGGACGGCGAGCGGTTTCTCCGGCAGCCCCGACCGCAGGAAGAGGAAGAGGAGGAGGAGGAGGAGGGCGAGAGGGCGTCGCGCCAGCTAAACAAACACGAAACGCGCGTTCCGTGCAATTTCCGTCTCTCTCTCTCTCTCTCTCTCTCTCTCCCCACCTGCCGGGGTTTCGGAGAGAGAGAGAGAGAGACGGAAATACACCGTCTGGCGGCGCCGGCGTCTAAGGCGGGCGAAATGAAGAAGCGGAACCCCCCGTCGGGCCTGGCGTCCGGCCGCGGCGCGCAGCGAGCGTTTCGCTTCTCCTTTCACGCCGGCTAGCAGACCACGTCCGACACAGGATCCAGTTTTTTTTTTTTTTTTTTCCCCACTGAGATTTTTAAAAAGATAAAGAAATCTCTCTTGGTTTTAACAACCAGAATCCTTTTGTTAATACTGTGGTTCCACTGTTCACATTTACATTTACGTTACTGGCATTTAGCAGAGACTCTATTCCAGAGTGACTTAAACAGCTTTTTTTACATTGCATAGCATTTTCCATCAGGGAGTACCTGGGGAGCCAGGATGGGGCGGGGCGTACCTGGTGAGCCAGGATGGGGCGGGGCATACCTGGTGAGCCAGGATGGGGCGGGGCATACCTGGTGAGCCAGGATGGGGCGGGGGTGTACCTGGTGAGCCAGGATGGGGCGGGGGTGTACCTGGTGACCCAGGATGGGGTGGGGTGTACCTGGTGAGCCAGGGTGGGGCGGGGCGGGGCGTACCTGGTGAGCCAGGGTGGGGCGGGGCGTACCTGGTGAGCCAGGGTGGGGCGGGGCGTACCTGGTGAGCCAGGGTGGGGCGGGGCGTACCTGGTGAGCCAGGGTGGGGCGGGGCGTACCTGGTGAGCCAGGATGGGGCTGGGGCGTACCTGGTGAGCCAGGATGGGGCTGGGGCGTACCTGGTGAGCCAGGATGGGGCTGGGGCGTACCTGGTGAGCCAGGATGGGGCTGGGGCGTACCTGGTGAGCCAGGATGGGGCTGGGGCGTACCTGGTGAGCCAGGATGGGGCTGGGGCGTACCTGGTGAGCCAGGATGGGGCGGGGCTTACCTGGTGAGCCAGGATGTAGATGTTGTGACCCACGTCTTTGGGCGTGATGTCGTCTCCTGCGACCTCCCCCTCGCTCTCCAGGCCCTGGTTGTACGCCTCCTTCATCACGTCCACCTGGATGCAAACGTTGCAGTGAGCTTCGCAACCAATCGCATTGCAGTGAGCTTCGCAACCAATCGCATCGCAGTGAGCTTCACAACCAATCGCACTGTAGCGAGCTTCGCAACCAATCGCGTCGCAGCGAGCTTTGCGACCAGTAACGCACAGCCAGTGCGTCGCCGCCGGCGCCGCGTTAGGCTCCGCCCACTCACCAGCTCGTTGGGCCTCATCTTGTACAGGATCTTCTCGGCGTTCTCGCTGTCGTGCCGGCTCTCCATGATGGCCAGGAGCAGCTTGGAGGCGTTGTTCTGCAGGGCGCCACACACACACAAAAAAAAAAAAAAAAAAAAAAGACCCACAAGCTGAATACCGCCATTCCAAAACATGCCGGAAGCCTACCTAACAACTTGGGCGTGTGAATTTTCAGGGTTAATCAGGAAATACTGAATTCTCTCCAGTACGGTGTGTATGGCATATGCATGCATGCATGCATTTTCTCTACAGTACACATCAATATGCACACCCTAAAGTCTCTGGGACCACTAGTACTTGGTGTTATTGCTGAATGCTCACTCCTATAAGCTATCGAAGAGTGCAAACGCTCTTGGTGTATGTGTTTATGATGCACACAAGTTGAGAGGCATAGGGTCTGAAAATCAGCGTTTTATGATTAATCAGGAAAACACCCGTCCCTGATTGGTGCGGGTGTGACCCAGGGGGACCCCCCCCCCCCCACCTTCAGCACCAGCACCAGGTCCATGCGGTGCGTCCCGAGGGGGTTGATGGGGTTCACGATGAGGGCGATGATGATGTCGATGCCGTTGGACTCGTGCTTGGCGATGCAGGTCTGGGGAAAAGGGGGGTGGGAGGGTGGGGGGTGGGGTCAGAAGGATAGGGCATATTTCAACAGGGTGGAGCTAGGATGGATGTGAGCCAGGGTATGAAAGCAGGTGTAAGTGAGCAGGTTTAAATGGGCAGGTATAAGTGAGCAGGTGTAAGTGAGCAGGTTTAAATGGGCAGGTATAAGTGAGCAAGTGTAAACGAGCGGGTTTAGGGTACCTGGTTCTCATGGCAGGGTCCTTGGCAGTACTCAGTAATGGTCTCGAGGGTTTGCTTGACCAGGTCCACGTTCCTCTCGTTAATGTAGAGCCCCAGAAGGCCCAGCCCACCAGTGGTGCTGCCACAGATGCAGTCCAGGAACTGCAGGGTCTCACACACCAGGTTGTAATTGGTCTTGTTGTTCTGGTTCCGTAGAAAATTCTGGGTGGGTAAAAAAAAAAATCAGCATAAAATCTGACACAACACCAAGAGTTGAGCGGTTCATGGGAATCTATGGATCGACGCTCGACTGGCAAACCAGTGCATGAGCCGGTTCAGCTGGATGGGACTGCAATCTCAATGTGGCTTCACCTGCAGGTCCCGGTTGTGGTTCTCGCAGAGCAGCTGCAGGTAGCGCAGAATGGGCTTCATTATGGAGATGGCCGGGCTCATCAGGGCTTCCTCCCGTGACTCCTCCGGCCCGCCCCCTTCCCCACCCGGGCCAATCATGTCCAGGTCCGGGTCGATCTCCTTGCGGAAGGTGGAGTAGGCCTTGGAAGTGGCGGAAGAGGCCTCCCTGAGCTGGCCCTTCATGTCCTGCTTCAGGTGCAGGCCGGAGTCTCGCCCTGGACAGATGGACAGGACATACGCTCCCTTAACCCGCCTAAGAAGACTACAGCCATCTGCGCATTATGGTATGTCTTTTCACTTAGAGTACATTCATACACTATATGATCAAAAGAGTTGTGTCAAGAATGGTGTGGAAGAACTGGACTGGCCTGGCACAGAGCCCTGACCTTAATGCCACACAACATCAATCCACCCAGACACTACTGAGGCGGTGTGGATTGGGGTTTAGACTCCGAGGAGGTGTGGTAGATCTGTGTTTAGACTCCAGTTAGGAGGTGGGAGAACCGGGTTTTATACTCCACTGAAGAGGTGTGTGGGTTCAGACGTAAGGAGGAGGAGACTGGAGGAGGCGTTTGGGTTAAGACGTGAGGAGGTGGAGATCGGAGGAGGCGTTTGGGTTAAGACGTAAGGAGGTGGAGATAGGAGGAGGTGTTTGGGTTAAAACGTGAGGAGGTGGAGATTGGAGGTGGTGTTTGGGTTAAAACGTGAGGAGGTGGAGATTGGAGGAGGCGTTTGGGTTAAGACGTGAGGAGGTGGAGATCGGAGGAGGCGTTTGGGTTAGGACGTGAGGAGGTGGTGGAGATCGGAGGAGGCGTTTGGGTTAAGACGTGAGGAGGAGGTGGTGGGGGGGAGGTGCGGACCTGGTTTCTTGTAGCGGGTGGTGGTGGTCTCCCCGTCTTCGTCCCTCTTCCTGCAGGTCACCTCGAACATGTTGACGGACACGGTGGAGCGGATCTCCTGCTGGGCCAGCTTCATGCGGTCATAGAAAACCTTGAAGAACTTCTCCGACTTCTTCTGGTCATGAAGCTGGTGGTAAAAGGAATTCTGGGACAGCGAGGGGGGGGGGTGGGGGTTAAAGATCGGAGTTTGAATTCAGACACCAGACATGAAAGGATTTAGAGATGCTCAGCACTGACAAAGCAAATGCCTCCCCCCAGTCCACAAAGTTTTTTTAATAACTACCGCACGCATGTATTGTAAAACACTGAGCACAGACTAACCCCCCTTACCCAACGAAAAAAGTCTCAACGTGATGAAGCAACGCAGTGGTCTCCGAAAAATAAAAATCTGCATATCCGTGGCGAAAGACGTCCCCTAAGACGATCGACATGATCAATACCTGGATCTGCCGGTTCCCTCCCTTCAGGAGACTTATGCCCAGGAGGATGCTCTCCTCGAACACTCGGTCGTTCTTGGTGCTGACGATGAGGTCCACCACCAGCTCCGAGGCGCCGACGCTGTCCAGCAGGCACTGGATGTCCGCCGTGCAGGGCCCGCACCGGTCCGTATCCGGCCCCGGGGAGCCCCCTGTCCGAGAGCCGCACCCACCGTTACACTCACATCGACATTTTGGATTTATTTTATCCAAAGCGACGTATTAAAAAAAAAAGTGCATATCGTGGTCATTAGAACTGCTACAAAAACACAGGTCGGATAAGGCGCAGTACTCATTTTAGAATGGTTTATTTGTAGCCGAGGACACAGTTCGGTTGGCATGAAAGAGGGGTCAAGGTGAAGACAAGAGCACGTGAACCCCTAGATGGAGAACACCGCCCATTTTGATTTTGGCACTCACCTCCTCCCGAAGGTTTGGAGTATCCTCCGGAGGCGCTGTTCCCGTCGGATTTGGAGGGGCTTCTGAAGTATCGCGCGAGGAGGATCTTCCTTAAACCGTTCCCCTGTTTCCAGAGAGGAAAGGCAATCCCATCAGTGTCACGCCGTATCAGTGTGCTTTCCCAGGCTACGAAACGACCGTCAGGCTGGAGAACCACTGAACAGACTGCAGCTGCTTATGGTCACGCGATCAATATTTACACGCTTAGGATTACGCACGTGTTCCATCAATTCAGCTGAACAACTAGATCTCCAAAAAAAAAACCACATTACTATACCAACGATCGTTTCCTTGGTCACAACTTAGAAAACAAATAGTCGACGAGCAGTTGTTACCGACTTCAAACCAATTTTTGCCCAAAAAAAACGGGGGAGAGATTTTTGTGACACGTCAACGTGAGCAGCACCCTCCCGTCCCGGAGAGCAAGTTTTCGGATTCTTTCGAAAGGGGGAGCGATGACCCGCGCGCAGCGGAGCCTCTTGGTATGAGCGTCGCTCCTTCCAGCTTCTGCCCCCCCGCCACGGCGCGCACACTTTCAGAGAAGCGGTGCGGTTCTCTCCCATGAATAATGCAGGGCGAGGGTCCGCCCGTGCAGGATGACTCAATGACGATTCAACAAAGAGTGCAGCCGCAGAACTTCGAACGCTGGCACCGCGGCGATGGCGTCCGAAGAGCATCCCGACCGTAGGCCTGTGAGCACGCAACGACGACGACTTAGGACATGGAGACGTGTAACTGGAGGCCCTTACCAAACACAGGGATGAAATCATGTGCTATTTATAAAATTACCCCCCAAAAAAATATATCGATCTTGCTAGAGGTAAAAGTAAAACTGTATAAAAATTACCACGCAAACAACATATCAGGCTACAGACCTGATAGTGGCAATATTTGACCTGCAGGATACTTTTTTTTTTTTAATTCTCAGCGATGAAAAGGCTAAGATGAGTCACAAGCCAAATCTTCAGACTGCACATGTGTCCCTCAGTGAAGATGCACGAGTCTGGACAAACTTCTGGCACAATGGCTTCAGCGTACTTGTCTTTCTTACGGTGCCACCCACTTGTTGACGTGCATTGTGGGCCAACAGGGGCACAACAGGAGCCGTATATAAAATTGGAAAGAGGGAAGAAAAGAAGAAACTCAAATAAAAATTTTTTTTAGTAAACTTCTACTTTATTTGTGGACCAATACAACATGGCACAGCCATAATTTTAATTTCACTTTCTATCAGAATTTCCTGGAACTAGAACCGACAAGGTCAGGAACGTTTAACTACAGCAAAATTACTCCAGGTTAACCTAATGACGGCCGTTAACTACTTATGAAAATACGTTAAATGAAAAATAATTTATCCTTCTTAGAAACTATAATGACTGCGGGGTACGGCCTTGACATCCGTCAATCTAGGCTGTGGAGAAAGAACCTTAATAAACAGCCATACATTTGCAGCATGTCCAGAACACAAAGAAGCATACCGGTAAATATCATGCAACACATTTCCATGAAAAGTGAAGTACGCAGAACAACCAGGCTAAAAAAAGCCCCTCGAAAACCAATGCCTTACTAATGTAATACAGCAAAACCAGATAAATACTCCGCAAACGAACAGGGTATGAACCCAGAAGTGAAGTATATGAAATATGTATTTTCAAGCGATGCACAGATTTTCTTTGCCATTTTCCATGACGCGAAAAAGCGACGGTTGAAGAAAAATGAAGGCCAATTAACGAATGGGGAAAAATGTAATCTACTGATAAGGAAATACACAGGGAAAGCAGAGAGGCTTAAATAAGGAGATAAAGAGATGGGATCACAGAGCGGGGAGTGTCATGGTGGGAGATTCGAACCCCTGGCAGCACGCGGGGGGGGGGGGTTTCAGGAAATGGGGTGAGTAATCAGAAGGAGTGCATTATTTTACTTTCACATGCGAGGGGGCTCAGCTCCATTTCTGAGATGATCACGATGCAGTTTGGGACAAATGTTTCACTGTGTACGGTGACTGTTGTGCAATAACTCAATTAAAATATCTGAATCTTTCCAGGACGGAGGAGACGATGCTTCAGTTCGCGGGAAATTCACGAGGGAGCGCTTTTGCTGCGTAACCCGCCGATCTGTCGAGGCGGGAAGGGGCGCGCGTCTCGGGGTCCCGTCTCGGCGCTGGAAACCCAAACTGGAGACGACTATGAGCGAGAGGCTGGACACGTTCCGTTTGGGAGCGCGCGCACGCGCACACGCACACACGCACACACATGCACACATCCACACACACGCGCACACACGCACGCACACACACACGCACACATCCACACACGCACGCACACACGCACGCACACGCGCACACACGCGCACACACGCACACGCGCGCACACACGCACACACACACACACACACACACACGCAATCCCAGGGGAATTCTTCGGGGAACAGAGCCGTTAGTCAGGAGACGCACGGATGGCGGGGTTTTTTTTCCGTTTCCCGCGGCGGCCTGAAACCGCGCGGAGAACGGCCCTCCCGCCACGGACGGGCCCGGCTCCGCTTCTGCTGGCCTGACCTCGCTGTTTCCATGGAAACTACCGCTACCCCCCTCCTCACTCACCCACCCCCCTCCCCCCCCCCCCCCCCGGACACAGCCGACAAAAAGCAAGGCGCTTATGCAGTGGAAAGCAGATGGACCCAGACTGGGGAAAGAAGAGGGTGTGGGGGGGGAGGGGAGGTTCAATTTAGCACAATTCATGACCCCCCTGGCTTGGCGAGGGAGCCGCAGGGTCAGAAGCCTGAATCAGGCGGATCAGCCACCAGGCAGAGACCGCGACAGGAAGCGGTCTGTTCCACGAGTCACTGTTCGCTTCCAAGAAAAAAAAAATAAAAAAAGAATCACAATTCACTTCTTCATTCACTTTTACTTTCCTAGTTTCGGGTCTTGTGCACTTTTACATCCGTCAACGTGCGTTTTCGCCCTCCGACGTTCGCAAGAGAACACGCTATCGCACATATCATGCATGACTCGGGCCGCCATTTTGTTTTCTGAAGCACGGAACCAACGCGGATCTTAACTTGCGCTACAATCAGTACCCTCGTGCGGCCCCCATGAAATTCGGGATTAGCACAACAACAACCTTCCTGATTTACACAATTTGGGGTTAATTGTGACCCCTGTCTTACACCAGGAGAGGAAGGAAAGTAACCACGATTGGAACGCCAGACTAAAATAAAATCTCTCAGCCGCCAAGCGTGGCTTTATCCAGCTGGAGCGCTACACGTTTATTTTGCACAGTTTGCAATTTAACGACACGCATAAAAATATAAGGACAAAAGGGAAAAACTTCTAATTAAAACATGGGAACTTTTTAGCTAAATTTTTATAATTACACTAATGTAGAAGAACTCCCATATATACTGGGGAGAAAACAGATATGCGTGGCGTTGGCTGCAAGATGTGTGGCCTCCAGTCACAAAATGAGGGACAACCAATGAGGCGCAATCCCTGTTATTTGTATTGTTAGCAGTTTTTGTCTTGTTACTGTTCCTGCCACTCAACAGGTCTGTCTGTCGGTTTACCTCTGGTTATTTATTTATGAATTTATTTTCATATTTATATGTTTTTATTCCAGTGTACGAATTGTGTGTCATTGTCACTCGTTTTAATAGTGAATTGATTTGACAGTATTGTTTGTATACAGCCATGCCAATAAAGCACAAGTGAACTGAACTGAATTGAGACAGACAGAGACAGAGGGAGATGGATGTAGAGAGAGAGACAGAGGCAGGGAGAGGGAGAGGGAGAGGGAGAGGGAGAGGGAGAGGGAGAGGGAGAGGGAGAGGCGAGGGGGACAGCTGGGGGAATCATGCGGAGCACGTGCAGAGGGCGTGATAGGGGCCTTGTTAGCGGCGAGCGGGTTACGTCGGAAGCCATGTCCCGCACCCTCCCAAACACGAGACCGGTCCGATTACACGCAGCGGATGGGGGGGTCCGGGGTCGGGGGGGGGGATGAGGGGACGGGTCTGATTACACACAGCGGAAGGGGGGGGTCCGGGGCCGGGTCGATTACACACAGCAGACGAGGAGTCTGGGATTTGTTGTTGGGGGGGGGGAGGGGGGGGTCCCGGGTCACCCCCCCATTCCCACCTCGGCACAACCTGAACTTTACCCCAAGTTGGCGTATTAAAGGGTGGGGGGGGGGGGGGTTGGCATGCGCCAACACGTGTGTGTGTCTGTGTGTCTGTGTGTGTGCGCGCGTGTGTGTGTGTGTGTGCGCGCGTCCTCGCCCTAAAGCCGTAAAGACCGAAACCCGACAGATTAAAGCCCTGCCGCTAATCGCCCCGGCACGTCCACCAACCAGACTGCAGAAAACAGAGAGAGAGAGAGAGAGACGCAGAAAACAGAGAGAGAGAGAGAGAGGGAGAAAGAGAGAGACGCAGACAGCGGGAGAGAGAGAGAGGGAGAGACTTAAAGAGAACATGACCAGCCTAGAAAGGGAAAGAGAGAGAGAAAGAGAAAGTGTGTTAGAGACAGAGAAAGAGAGAGAGAGAGAGAGACGCAGACAGCGGGAGAGAGAGAGAGGGAGAGACTTAAAGAGAACATGACCAGCCTAGAAAGGGAAAGAGAGAGAGAAAGAGAAAGTGTGTTAGAGACAGAGAAAGAGAGAGAGAGAGAGAGAGAGAGAAACAGGGACACAGACAGCGGGAGAGAGAGAGAGAGAGAGAGAGTTAAAGAGACCATGACCAGCCTAGAAAGGGAGAAAGGGAGATAGGGAGAGAGAGAGAGAGGCAGAGAGGGAGAGAGACAGCGAGGGAGGGAGAGAGAGAGAGAGAGGGAGAGAGACAGCGAGGGAGGGAGAGAGAGAGAGAGAGGGAGAGAGACAGCGAGGGAGGGAGAGAGAGAGAGAGAGAGAGGGAGAGGGAGAGAGACAGAGAGGGAGGGAGGGAGGGAGAGAGAGAGGGAGAGAGAGAGAGAGACAGCGAGGGAGGGAGAGAGAGAGAGAGAGAGGGAGAGGGAGAGGGGGGAACATGGCCAGCCTCGTGACAGTGGGCTCAGACACTGCAGACTGTTGCGTAACAGGCCTGCAGTTGGCCACGCCCCCTGTCGCCTCATGGGCTCAGCTGACGGCTGCTCTCCCAATCCCGCCCGACGACTGCTGGCAGCTCTCCCAGCGCTCACATGGCCAGTCACATGACCCAGAGCTCCCCCTGGGAAAGCACCGTCCTCTCTTCACCTCTTCAGTCTCTCTTTTTCTCGCCCCCCCCTTTTGTCTCGCTCTACCACCCCCCCCCCTTCCCGTTCTCACTCGCACTCTCCTCTCCAGGGCACAAAGTCAGACAGCAGCGCCACTCTGAGGGCAACACACACACACACACACACACGCGCACGCCCACGCACGTGCACATCCACGCACGCGCACACGCACGTGCCCACACAGGCACACACACATGCCACATGCACACACTCATACGCACACAAATAGGCGTGCACACGCACACTGGCACACGCACACACTCATACACACACAAACAGGTACACAACTACACACATACACACACACACACTGCCAGGCCGAGCTCAGAGTCACTGTACCTGTGCTTTTTAACATATTAGTCAACGAAGGAAGAAAGCGGTAATCTGGTTTCGCTTAATTTGGTGCCCCCACCCCCCTCTCCCCTCTCCCCCCCACAAAAAGGTGACTGACAGAAGGCCAAGTGGGAATGGCGCTTGGGTCTTTAGAGGGTCACTGTATAATATATTTCAAACGCATCTTATTCACGAGGACAGCCAGCATCCCCAGGTCAGGTTCTGACCAGGTCACCTCTTGGAGCACATTAATCTTTCATTTCCTCCGCTCACCACTTTAGAGAAATTAAAAGGCGCAAAATCGTTTCCGACATTTCGAGCATTTGCCTTTCATGCTTTTGCCTTTTCTTGGAACGGTCTCTCATGATATTGTCTTCGTGTCCCTTGTTCAGGCTACACGCTTGTATGAATAGTTTAGGATCTTCGGAGGGGTTTTATGTGTTGCCCGCT
This sequence comes from Anguilla anguilla, assembly GCF_013347855.1. Lineage (NCBI taxonomy): Eukaryota > Metazoa > Chordata > Actinopteri > Anguilliformes > Anguillidae > Anguilla > Anguilla anguilla. Next base: position 9,279,685 of record NC_049219.1, on the reverse strand, counting down.
CCACTCTTTGTATCGTCTGTTTTCTACCCGTAGAAGGGGGCCGACCCAGCACAGGACCTAACCCAGCACAGGAGCTGCTGACCCAGCACAGCCCACAAATAAAACCTGGATACCACCTGACGCATCTCCCCGCCGTCTCGTCGAGCCCTCTGTCCAACTTTTAAACTGCATCGAACGGCACTTTTTTTTTGACCTTTGACCTTTTCAGGAATCAGGGGGGTCGCGAGCGCGATGCTCACGCGCGGGGAACCCGCCGCTAGCCGGCTTCTCAGGGCCGCGCCTGTGTGGAATGCTAATCGTCAGCGTCGCCAGACAACAGACCGCGTGCTCGCCTCACCTAACATGGCTCCCCCTTCACTCTCGTACGGGTCGTACTTCTGAGCCCCAAAGCGACCCAAACCTCCCCCGTTTCGAACATACACGCGGCACTCGAAATACCGCTGATTGGCTCATAATTAAGGCCACTCCAAACCCTCGAACGAACACAGGCATTTATGCGCTAAAGGAATTTTCCAGCATTTTTTTTAAAGCTTCGGATTGCATTCGAAAGTGCCAGACAGACACTACCACCGCACCACATCGAGAGCTGCTGCTACTTCGTCAAAATGAGCAGGGAAGTTGTAACACTGTTGCCACCGAACAGCAAGATGTTGCTGAGGTGTCTTTACAACTAGGTGCACCAGGGTCTTGATGCACCTGCGTAGGACATGGAAATAAACCATGAAATTATTTTCTACTACTAATAATGCACAAGTTCACATGTAATACCCTGCTTGGTGGATGGTACAAGAATGAACCAATTAATTAGCTCAGAATTGCTAGTAATTAGACAGAATTAAACACACAGAAGACACACAAGACTGCATTACTGCACATGCCCTGCTTACAAAATCAGCATACAGAGAGACCAGTGTACACAGGTACTGAGAGCCACTTGTCTAGAGCAGGGGTTCCCAAGCCTGTCCTTGGTGACCCCCAGACGGATCCGACGCAACTCGTATCAGACGCGGTTGAGATGGGACACATTAAGCACACGGATCCGGATCTGGGGGTACCGGAGGAGAGGTTTTGGGAACCCCTGGAATACAGGGCCAGTGTGCCTTCGTCTAGCTCCCCAGTGGGGAAGAAAAGACCCTCAAACGGAGGGAGAGGGGGAAAAAATAAATCTGGAGATGAACCCGGCAGTAGAGGGGAGCCCGTCCTCCGCTGGCCGGCCTGGTGTGACAGTAAAGATGAGGTGAACGGTAACAGAAGCACAAAGACGGATCTCTCAGAGCAGACGGCAGAAGGACTGTTTCCCTGTGCGACGGGCGAAGGCTGCGCATCGGTGACGGTCACGTACGGGCATTTCAGTGCCTGTCCTCGCCTCGTCCCCAGACAAGAGTGCAAACGGGGTACGCCGCGAAAGAGGGGGGGGGCGGGGCTGCGGAGCCCGGCTTTACCGCGGTATCGATCCCCCCCCCTCCCGCCAGCTCCGCGCGCGAGCGAGCGAGCTCACGCCTCCGTCTGTCCTCATGCGCCTCGGCCGCTTATGTAACCGCGGAGACGCTAAATCCGGTGCTCCCCGCAGCCGGAATACTGATGACGGGGAGCCCCCCCCTTCCTTTCCCTTTCCCTCTCCCTCCCCCCCGAGCACGCGCATGCGCCATTAATGCACCCCCCCCCCCCCAGCCTCCCCGCCTCCCCTTCCCGTCGTCCCACCGCGTCTGAGAAGGCTCTTCACAACAATATCGCCGGCGACTGCAGTTTCCCACACTGAGCGCGCTCCGCCGCAGCCGCCGCGCTGGCACAAACGCTAGCGTTCTGATGTCATCCGGAAAATCGCTAACTATCCTGACTACAACGTGCCCAGCAACTGCAGCCGGAACAATCCGGCGTCCCCGTTAAGACTAACCAGTGCACGAGACACGAGGGACATTCATGTTTAAACGGAGTATCGATTCACGTCAGGACTCCATGTCAGGAATACACATCCCGCCCAGAAAAAGAAAAAATATACGGTTGTGTGTTTTATTTTTCATACAATTTCGGGCCATAATTCTCTAGCGAGAATATAATGAGGGCGAGGTCTTTGGATTAAAAAAAAAAAAAAAAACGCATCACGACTGCTAAGTCTTTAAATCTGAGACGGTGCTGTAGACAGAGTAAATGTAAGAAAGCCACACACAATGAAGCAGAGTTTATTAGGCTTGTTGATTAAGCAGTGTGGGGGTAATGGGTAGAGAAGTGGACTTCATTCCTAGCTGATTTACTGACGTCAAGCAAGGTACTCAACCTGGGCTGCTCCAAGCAAACCTCCAGCTGTACAAACGGATTGCATGTAAAATATTGTAAGCCATAAAAATAATAATGTGCACTAGGCAGCCAAAAGTATGTGAACATCAGATCCAAATGCGCTCGTTGAACATCGCATTCCAAAACGATGGGGAGTAATGTGGAGTTGGGCCCCCTTTTGCTGCTGTAACAGCCTCCACTCCTCCGGAAAGAGTTTCCACTAAATTTTGGAACATTGCTGTGGGGGGAGTCGCTTTCGTTCAGCTACAAGAGTGAGGTCAGGCCCTGATGTCGCGATACGAGGTCTCGCTGGCAGCTGGCCGTTCCAGTTCAGACAAAAGGTGTTGAGGGCGGGGCTCTGTGCAGGCCGGTCACGTTCTTCCACACCGTACTCGGCAAACCACTTTTGCGTGGATCTTGCTTTGTGCGCGGCGGCATTGTCATGCCGAAATGGGAAAGGGTCCTTCCCAAACCGCTGCCACAAAGCTGGAAGCGCACAATTCTCTAGAACATCATTGTGTGCTGTAGCTTTAAGGTTTCCCTTCACTGGAACTAAGGGGCCCAGACCAAACCTCGAAAACAATTCTGATGTATGAGGACCACTGATCCCACAGAGGGACCTTAGAGCATCTCAAATGCCTGTTGAGATCAGAACGGGGTCACATATACATATTTGGTTTGGATTCAAATCCTTTTCTGTGCTCCATTGATCTTGCCTGGCGTAACTTGAGCCTGCCAATATGACCAGAAGGCGGGGCTTGCACTTTTTTGAGAGTATTTCATTGGTTCCAATACGCCAGACAAAGATCAGTAAAGCGTAGAAACATTGTATTTGAATCCAAAACGAATACGTACAATCTGGACAGGCATTTCCGCTCCGCTCGTCCGCGTGACCTGGGTCACGGTACGGACGGCGACGTGACAAACCCAGCGCTAACGTTTCCGCGCGCGGCGCTCACCGGCTCCTCGAAGGTCTCCTTCTTGTCCAGCATCTTGCACAGCGTCTGCAGGACTTTGATGCACAGCTTCTCCTCCTTGTCCATCAGCTTCTTGGTGTGTTTGATCAGCCTGGATGAGAGAGAGAGAGAGAGAGAGAGAGTAGAGTAGAGTCACGGCGCTTCCTTCACCCAGTGTCCCTGCCTTCAACAGAACTGAAACACTGCATCAACAACATTTCAATTCAGTCTTATTGAACTGAAATACCGCATCATCAACATTTCAATTCAGTCTTATTGAACTGAAATACTGCCTCAACAACATTTCAATTCAGCCTTATTGAACGGAAATACTGCATCAACAAAATTTAAATTCAGTCTTATTGATGAATCAAGGTTGTACTGTTTGTAAGGGCACTAGGAGAAACAGAGTGCACACTATACTGTGGGAAAGGGCACTAGGAGAGAGAGTGCACACTGTACTGTGGATAAGGGCACTAGGAGAGGGAGAGTGCACACTGTACTGTGGGTAAGGGCACTAGGAGAGACAGAGTGCACACTGTACTGTGGGTAAGGGCACTAGGAGAGGCAGAGTGCACACTACTGTGGGTAAGGGCACTAGGAGAGAGAGTGCACACTGCACTGTGGGTAAGGGCACTAGGACGCTCACTTGGACATGAAGGCTCCGCTCTCACAGCGGAACCGGGCCGCCTCGGGGAACAGGAGCTCCGGGCTGTGCAGAACGTCCACCAGCACCGAGAACTCGGCCTGCACTTTGGGATGGAACTGCTCCTCCAGACAGGAAACTACACCCTGAGAGCAGAGTGTACACTTAGATACACACTCACCACACTGCTCCACACACAGCACTACACCCTCAGAGCAGTGTACACTTAGATACACACTCACCACACTGCTCCACATACACACACTCACAGACACACACACACTCACACAGACACACACACACTCACACGCCCCCACACACACGCCCCCACTCACACAGACATGCCCCCGCCCCCCACACTCACACACACACCCCCCCACACGTCCCCACACACATATACACACACACACACCCACACACCCACCCGCCCACACACACACACACCCCCCCACACGTCCCCACACACATACACACACACACTCTCACACACCTGCTGTTTCTCGATGATGCTCTTGTAGTCGGGGGCCCCCAGCGGCTCCTTGCGGGGCCCGGCCCGGGCGGTCATGCGCCAGCCCTTGGCCGCCCGCTGCACCATGTTGGTGTGCGTCTTCAGGGACAGCGTGTTCACCTGGCTGTCCAGGTCCACCGGCACGGCCATGGCCCGGTTCTTCGCTGGAGAGCACAAGGGAGCGGCTAGCGCCTGGTTCGTTTCCCCTCCCCACCGGCTAGCGCCTGGTTTGTTTCCCCTCCCCCCCCCCCCCCCCCCACCGTGATGAAGCTGTTGCCTTATTCACCACTCAGGTATCACCCCCGCATAGAGCAAGATGTGGCCTGTGACTCAAACATGGATCAATGCTACCGGAAGGGAGTTCCATAATAGGTCAATTTCCTTCCATATTAACACAGGGAAGGGGCCTGCAAACAGAGCATGAGCCAACGTTTCTATGATAATGTGTAATAATAACAAGATTTATAAAAATTCCGGGAAGAAATTGATTGATGATGACTGTAGCGTGTGCATATCAAGGCCAGTCAGCAATAATTTCCAAGAAGATTCCATTAAAAAAAAAAAAAAAAAAACGGAATAATTTTTCATTTGAGTGGGACTAAAACTGTAAGTTTTCGATGACTAAAACCACTAAGTTGACAAAAACCAGACTAAAATATTCAAATGAGTAAAACTAAAAATTTACACCGTTTCAGATGTCAAATGTCTCCAGAGCGAATAGTATTCAGCTTTATTACTGAACACGACAACTTGCTCAAATTCAGTGTGACGCACCCACATCCGCAAGCGTCTTGATGCAGCCCTCGATGTTGGATTTCTGAGGCGAAGTGATCCAGGTGCAGTTGTAGATCCTGAAGGCAGACTGCAGAAGCTGGATGAAGATGGGCTGGTGGGTCTGTGGGTGGGGGAGGGAGAAGGGGGGGGGGGGGGGTACAGTCAAAATGCTGTGGAGTCTGTAAAACAGGAGTCACAGAGTGGGACAGAGGGGTCACAGTCTGGGAGAGAGGAGTCACAGTCTGGGAGAGAGGAGTCACAGTCTGGGACAGAGGGGTCACAGTCTGGGACAGAGGGGTCACAGTCTGGGACAGAGGGGTCACAGTCTGGAGGAGAGGAGTCACAGTCTGGGACAGTCGTCGTCACAGAGTGGGACAGAGGAGTCACAGTCTGGGACAGAGGAGTCACAATCAGGTACAGAGGAGTCAGTTTGGTACAGTCTGCTAATCATCACCATGACAGTACCTGCAGGCTGGAGTTGCTGACCGAGAACTGGGAGCTGAAGAACCCTTTGACGATGGCCATGACGGTCTCCGTCACGTATCTCTCCAGCGCGGTGTCCGCGTGCTTCCTGTCCGTAGTGCTGTTGCACACCTGGAGGGATTACACACATCTTTACACACCTGACAAACCTCTGCAAACCGCCAAGATGGATCCCCCAACCTTCAGAATAAGCTCTGACTACCCTGTTATTCACACTACGCGCCGTTAGCAGACGCTCTTATCCAGAGCAACGTGCGATACAGGAGAAGCACTAGGCCAATGCACCTGAATGAGATCAGCCACGGGGCTGAACCTGGGAAACAACATTCCCCAGATCAGCGAGCAAACAGGAAACATCACTAAAAAAAAAAAAAAAAGAACTAGCGCGTGCTAACTATGCTATGAACTAAAGTACAAATTCTACACAGACTACATCCACAGCAAAGCCCCACAAGAAACACAAAAACAAAAAAAATCTAATCAGAAACCGTAGAAATACCATTGATTTGAACCGACCCATTTATTGATTCAGTATGTACTGAAGTTAGCACGGAACTCAGCCAGCCAGAGCAATACAACATTGAAGAGAAAAAAAAAAAGCCCTGCTCAGGGGCAGTCGCTAAGGAGACGCTAACTCCACAGGCTGGGAGGGGGCGCTCACCCGGGACATGTCCATGAGGAAGTTCTCAAAGAGCTTCCAGATGTGGTTGCTGGTGTAGATCTCCTTCATCTCCACCTCCGTGTCCACGTAGCAGTGGTTCACGAAGTTGACGTACGCGGTCTTCACCTGGGGAACGGACGATGCCCAGAGTTAACTCGTTTGCCGGTAGGCAGGGGTGGACCGAACCACAGGTAGAACTTTCCCACAACGTTTCATGTGGTTTGCCCTGTTCGCACATAGGTCTTCCATAGGGGGAAAAAAACATCTGTGTCAAGTCTGTTCACGCATGACATGACCATTCCGGATAGATTAGGTAAGGCGGGACGCTATGTATGATGTCAAGTGCCAATTTTCTCGTAATGTCACTACAACACATTTTCTCTACAGGCAACGCGTTGGATTCACAAAGACGCGAGGGAGGTGTTAGAAGAACCTTGGACGAAATGACGAAAAAGTGAAGAGAAGCAGAGATGAATCCAATGCAGCAAGGCTCCATAGACACTTATATGCAGCTAAAGACTACAGCATTGCTTACAGTGGTGGCTGCTGAGCTGTAAATTGAGGAGGCTGAAAGTGTCCTCTTCAAGTGACTACTGGTCTCGAGCCACTGACTAACAGGAGTAATTCAGGTACATTCTTCGCCTGTCCTCGCGCGGCGGAGTCGGCGTTTACCTCGGGTATGCAGTCGTCGTGGGTGACCACCTTGACGATGTCGTCGAGGGGCAGCAGCGAGTTGCACTTGAGCTCGGTGTAGACGTTCTTGCCCTCGGTGCAGGCAGCGAGCAGCTCCACCAGCGTGTTGTGGTAGGCCAGCGGGCCGTTGGCGTCGGCCCGCTCCCGCTCCGAGCTCATCATCTGCAGGAGCAGCGGGAAGGAGGCCCGGTCGTTGTAGAAGACCAGCACCTCCTCGCCCGCGGTCACCAGCTGGGGGACGGGAGCCGCAAAACAAACGCCGTCAGGTGCGGTCAGGAGCCGGTAGGTGTGGTCAGGAGTCATTAGGTGTGGTCAGGTGCAGTCAGGAGCCGGTAGGTATGGTCAGGTTCGGTCAGTAGTCATTAGGTGTGGTCAGTTGCGGTCAGGAGTCATTAGGTGTGGTCAGGTACAGTTGGGAGTCATCAGGTGTGGCCAGGTGCGGTCAGGTGTCATTTCATTTCATGTCATTTCACACAGATGCAAAACTTTTTTCAAGCCTGGTAGATTTCACCGTATAATAACATTTCACACTTCCTTTAACCGGGGGCAAATCAGCAGTCTGGATATCCTCATAGCCATAGCCATCTCCAGAGTTCTCACTTCTCAAGAAGTTGGCGGTACTCCTGATCAGCACCCGGGTTAAAGTAATGTTGGCTCTACCCCAACCCCAGGTGTGAAATGAGGCTTAGCCCGGGGGTGTAAACATTCCAGCACCTTCTCACCCCAGGGCTCAACACTGCGAAATTGATCACTGAGACTGAAAATCATTGCTTTTCATAAAATCGCAGAGTCAGCTCCTTTCTTGTATAGGAAACACTGATGCAAAGGCAAGGTCATCAGGCCAATCCTTTCCCATACAGACAGGAGGATGGAGCGCTGTAACTTCCAGTACACTGAAAACTCACAAGGTCCTCAAATGTGATAAAAATACACACATTCACACATGCACGCACGCACGCACGCACGCACACACACACACACACACACACAGACACGTACACACACACGCATACATAATTAAGAATCATGAAGTTGTTCAGGAATAGAAGCCCCCACCCCCCCCCCCCCCCCCGCTCCCCCCGCCTGTTGCCACGACAACGACCTCTCACCTCGGTCATGACCTTGTCCTGGCACTTCTTCACGTACTTGCCGTCGGCCTTGACGACGGTCTGCAGGAAGCGCAGGTACTGCACGTGGCGGCCGTGCGTCTCGATGCAGTGCGCGAAGTGGTGCACCACGCGGTCGCTGATCTCGTTGCACAGGTGGTAGTTGTTCATGAAGATGTAGCGCATGGTCTCGGCCTCCAGGAGCTGGGGCGGGGTTGTAGGGTTTTAGTTTCATTGAGCATGGTTCACGTTTTTAACATAACCTAACATAATGTAACAAAAGGTCGCCATTTTCCTACTGCTACAGTGTGGACCCAGCGCTCAGCTTACCAACAACGTAACCCTACGCACCCCTGGTGTGGGGAAGAGGAGAGGTCTACACACCCCTGGTATGAGGAAGAGGAGAGGTGTAAGCACCCCTGGTGTGAGGAAGAGGAGAGGTGTACGCACCCCTGGTGTGAGGAAGAGGTTGAGGTGCTTGTGGAGGAGAACTTGGTTCTGGGGGTTTCCTCTACAGAAGCTCTGCAGGAAACCGTGAGCCAGGTTCATGATCTCGTTCATCTTCTGGTCAGTCTGTGGGGAAGCGCACAGTGGGCTAGCACCAGCACGGCTATCACCTAGCAGAGCTAGTACCAACACAGCAATCACCCAGAATGGCTAGTATTAGCACAGCTATCATCCAGCAGGGCTAGCATTAGTAGTTACCTTCTCATAGGGGATCTGCAGCAGGTCCAGCACCACAGTGTGGGCCCCCATGTTCTTCAGGAGCCTCTGCTGCTGCACCCGGCTCTTCTTACTGGGATAGCACAGCTTGCTGAGCCGCAGCAGGATCTGAAAAGCAGTGTTTTGTACCAGGAAATGCGAGGAGAACATCAAGCCGTGCAAGGAGGCCAGACACCGCAGGTCAGCGAAAAGAGGACTCCATCATTCAAAAAGTTGTGAATTTTCCAAAGCATGTAATAATCTTAATTTGAATTTTAGTCAGTCAGCGAAATGAATGGACCAGTGAATCTGTGTTATCTTGCTTGCCAAGTACTGCTAACGGAAGCCAGTGACTGACAGGTGTTCGAACGGGCGCCACGGCAGCTGCTCACCTCCTTGACGATGTTGTAGTTGTTCGCTTTGTCGCTGTCGATCTGAGGCTTGATGTTCCCGTCCTGCACTGGACTCAGGATCCCAGTTTCCTGTCAATTTGAAGGACAAACAGCAGGAATGCAGGCACTCTGGGTAATGTGTTCGGAATACAGGCACTCTGGGTAATGTGTTCGGAATACAGGCACTCTGGGTAATGTGTTCGGAATACAGGCACTCTGGGTAATGTGTTCGGAATACAGGCACTCTGGGTAATGTGTTCGGAATACAGGCTCCCAGTTTAATGTGTTCGGAATACAGGCTCCCCCTTTAATGTGTGGTATAGTCTGTTATACATGCACCCACACTAAGGAAGCAATTGAACACGCCTGTGACTGATCAGACCTGAAATGGGGGGGGGGGGGGGTGTCTTTATAAAAAGTGCTGTACCCTTAAATAAAAGCTGAGAATCTGCTCCTTAACCACAAGTGAATTCTAAAATTGTGGAGTCTCAAGCATTATGGAGCTCACAAGTGTACATACACACACACTCTCTTTCTAACAGAACAGAGCCCTGTGAACCTGACAGCATCACGGGGATGGCCTGCAGGGGGCGCACCTCGGCGTTCTGCTCCTTGCCCTGGCTGTCCCCCAGCTCCACGCTGCCGTAGCCGCCGCTCTTCTCCACCCAGAGCTCCGACTTCTCCACCGTCAGCCGCAGCTGGTCCAGGTCGGTCTTGATCTGCTTGTAGTTCTCCACGTCCTGCTCCGACACCAGCAGCTGGACCTGCGGCGGGCGAGACACAGCGGCATCAGGCCACAGCACTGTGCTCATCGCGCTAACCTGGCCTCCGTCGGAGGACTGCTCCCCTCAAACTCGGTCCTGGGGGACCCCCCTTGTGTAACGTTGGTGTCTGGTACAGCCAACCTCCTGCTCAATTAAGGTTGTTAAGCTACATGTGTTTAAATTCTTTCAGAATTTTTTTTTTCCCCTTAGACTTATGTTTTATGATTTGGCTCGTTACCGTTTGCTCTGCTGACGACTTCCCTCATCATTATCTACACAGATTGGCCAGTTTCAGTGGCCAAGCATCCACATTTTCACCAATTATGAGCCTAATTGATTCAGACAAGATCAGTAGAGCGTAGAAAAGTATTTGAATCCACAACAAGTACGTATTTGACCCAGGGTCTGGTCTGCTGCTGCTCGGCACGCAGAAGGTCTTGTGAACGCTTAAACCGGAAAGGATCCAAGAACGGCCGGTTTTACATTTGCCCCGCCCCCAGGAAGATCTATGAAAAAAGAAGGAGGCGGCGCGGGGCGCTAAGGACAGCCGGCCCTTGGTGTCTCGGTCTCGTCCCGAGCGTGCCGTCTCGCCCAATCCACCTGACGGGGCTACCCCGTTGACAAGGGTGACCATTGTACGTCTGTTGCTATGGGAACAGTGAAATAATAGCAAAGGCTGTATGCAACCACCTACACTTGCCATTAGGCTGTTATACTCCAATTACGAGCAAAATGGCTGCTAGTTAAATGGGGCCTCAGAGTGCTTTTCGACACACGTGTACATGTGAGGGTGCGTGCCTGTGTGTGTGTGTGTGTGTGTGTGTGTGTGTGGCAGCTACGCAGGTGAGTCACGTTTTGTTGAATGCCAATTAGCAGTATGTGTCAGTTATAAAAGAGATGCAACAATCTACTTTGATGCACAGGTTTCCAAACCAACATGAGAAACTCCAATAAGGGTTTCAGTAATTTCAATTTGTATTTTTTTTAATTTTTTTTAATCATCACTGGTCGGAGGGTTGCCGGTTCGATCCCCCGCCCTGGGCGTGTCGAAGTGTCCCTGAGCAAGACACCTAACCCCTAATTCCTCCCAACGAGGCGATCGGTACCTTGCATGGCAGCCTTTCACCGTTGGTGTGTGTGTGTGTGTGAATGGGTGAATGAGAGGCATCAATTGTAAAGCGCTTTGGCTAAAAGCACTATATAAATGCAGTCCATTTACCATTTACCATTTGGTCCGCCTGCACCCGCACAGTGACTACTGCAGGCGAAGCGTTCCCCCTGGGTCACATGGGCCTTCTGCTCCTGCTTGGTGGTACTGCCGTTTCTGAGACTAACGCTGATATTGACCGCTTTTGCTAGCCGCTCTGGGTAAAAGCACTCGGAAAGTGACTGCGTAACAGCTACATAGTTACAACCCTAAGCTTACAGTCATTTAAGAGATTACAGGGAGGTAGGGAGGGATGGGGAGAGGTGCAGCCTGAAGAGGTGAGTCTTCAGTCGTCGCTTGAAATGGGTCAGTGTCTCAGACACGCCCGAACGGCGCCGATAGCGGACCCCCCCCAGTCACGGCCCACAAAGGAATCCCGCCGGCCATTTAATGGAAAAACCCAGTTCTCCCAAAGTTTCATTTGGTCATTATTTCAGACACGAAGGCCTCACAGAAAAAAAGCCAACCAATTAATGTCTCCGGGTAGGTTCCACAAAGCTGCTTATCTGACACTGCTTTCCTGGGATAAATTCACCACTTACAACGGCACTCATTACAGGGTTTCAAAAACCGAACCAAACATTAAAAAAAAATTCTCTGGGGGCGGGGGGGGTGAGGGTGGGGGGGTGAGGGTGCGGAGGAAGAGAAAGAAAGAAAAAAAAAAAACTTCAAACTTCACTTTAAGATCAAATGAAACAAAAAGCTGATTGCACAACTTTGATTTTCAGCATGTGAAAACCAATTGGAATTGCCAACGAGAAGCTGCAAACAACTTTTAAACTGACAGAGAGGAACCGCCTCTGATTTTCAATCATGCCGCACGGCCTGCTAAATACATTGACCACGCAATGCTGCTGCTGCAACTTAGCAGTTGCTGCTGGGACTTCCTGGATTGATCCAGGCCCGAACAAGGTTTTGCACACCTAATATTACCTACAAATAATGTTCCCAAAACACCCTGCTTGCAAAATGTCGGATGCAGGAATAACGAAGATGCAGAGGTGGATGCATAGAATAAAAACTATAGTTTCTTAGAATGATTTTTGACTCGCTGAAAATTCAGGCCATAGAAGCTAGGATAAGCTTCAGCTATTATCACCATATCAGCATCATTCCTGTACTCTATATGATTACACGTGGGTAAAACAACTATATGGGTATTAGGACCATACCACTTTGAGGATCATATGCTCGAAGGAACATACGTTAGACCTATAACATGATCTATGCGGGGTCTATGAAGGGCCCCTTGAAGGTCTATAGGGGTTTTTGGAACTTACCTGTTAGATAGTTTTTTGGGGCATTAGGAATCCCTATAGGGGTATTGGGTATGTACCTGTATGACACCCGATATGGGCAATAGGAATGTACCTGTTTGAAGGTCTATAAAGTGCATTGAAACCGCAACTGTTTGGAGGTCTATATGAGCATTGAGGCTGTACCCGTTCAAAGGTTTATATGCGCATTGAGACTGTACCTGCTTGAAGGTCTATAGGTGCATTGTGGCTGTACCCGTTCAAAGGTTTATATGCACATTGAGACTGTACCTGCTTGAAGGTCTATAGGAGCATTGAGGCTGCACCCTGTTTGAAGGTCTATAGGAGCATTGAGACTGTACCCGTTCAAAGGTCTATAGGAGCATTGAGACTGTACCTGTTTGAAGGTCTATAGGAGCACTGAGACTGTACCTGTTTGAAGGCCTGCAGCACCTCGGCTCTCTGGCTGAAGTGCTTGAAAAGCAGCTGGAGAGAGCCAGACACCAGCGGCGGGTAGTCCTGCATGATGAGGTGGATCAGCACCCTCAGAAAGGTCCGGCCTCCCTCATCGTCCAGCTCCACCGCGCTTTTCTCCGTGCTGCACCTGACCGCCGCAGAACGCAGGGTTAGCACGGAGCCTCAGCGCACCTGCGCTGCAGAGCGCTAACGAGCTAACAAACACCTGCATCAACTCAGCACATCCGCACTGCAGAGCGCTAACGAGCTAACAAACACCTGCATCAACTCGGCACATCCGCACTGCAGAGCGCTAACGAGCTAACAAACACCTGCATCAACTCAGCACATCCGCGCCGCAGAGCGCTAACGAGCTAACAAACACCTGCATCAACTCAGCACATCCGCACTGCAGAGCGCTAACGAGCTAACAAACACCTGCATCAACTCGGCACATCCGCACTGCAGAGCGCTAACGCGCTAACAAACACCTGCATCAACGCAACACAGCTGTGCAAAACTTACCTTCCAGCGAACATGGTCTCAGCTTGGGCTGCAATCAAGTCTATATCAGGATCGGGAGCTGCACAGGCAAGGAGGATAAATTAGTAAATAACAATGATTTTTTTTTAAAGCCCAGGTTTAAATATGAAATATGAATTACAACTGAAAACAAAGCCAGAAATTTAAGTGAACAAAGTGCTGTTAAAACACAAATATGACTTATTGTACTTGAGCGTTGAGCCATTTCTACTCAAGTAAAGCAGTACACAGCAAGCAGTTCTGGTATACGTGGCACAAACCACTTCACGAAATACACCACTGCAGGGCGCTCCACGCCCCGCCACGTAGCCTGGAGTTGGGTATTCCACACCACCGCAGAGCTCGGAGTGGGGCATATCTGCAGACGACAGGCCGACGGACCGGGCAGCGTGAAAGGACGCCTCACCTGACTGCCCCGAAATGTCATTGACGGACAGCGAGCTGTCAGAGAGGGTGCTGTCTCCAAACTCTTTCTTGTAGATGGACAGCAGGTAGGTGATCCTGTAGTCCAGCCTCACGCTGTGAATGAACTGTGGGGGGGGGGGGAACGCCGGCGTTAGGACACGGCTAGCGCCTGCTGTACGAAACGTCACGCGTTCACAAGAGCCGTTAGCCACATGAGCGCAGCCCTAACTGAGCAATCCTTACATCTGAGCCTTCATGATGTTTATATACGTATGTTCATCGCATTTACATTATTTTTTTTCATGCTACATCCCCCTATTTTTCTCCTCCCACTTTAGAATGGCCAATCGCCAAATGTACAGTATCCACGCCCAACACTGCACTTTTCTCCATTGATCCAGGAGAGGGCAGACATAGGCAAGGGCTCTCCTCCAACCCAATATGAGAGTGAAGAACACCCCCGCCCCCCTACCCGCTCCCCAACTCCCCGCCCCCCAACAAACCGTATCTCACCGAACTGAATATTATAATTAGCGCCGATGAGCTCTGAAACAGACACCCATGTTGCAGTGACTCTCCTTTCCCAATGAAAATTTCAAATGGTCGACAGCAGGGAGAGTGGCCGATTTTGCCGAAGACTACAAGCTTCAGGGATTCGGCGAGTTTAAAGGGCCCCCCCCGTGGCCGGACGGGAGCGGGGCGCGCTCCTGACCTGCAGGATCTCGATGATCTTCAGCTTGGTGTTCATGACGGTCACGTCCTCGCAGTCGGGGGGGCCGGGGGCCTTGGCGTGGCGCGGGGCCGGCTGGCCCTCGGGCAGGAGGTGGGGCAGCACCGAGCCCCGGCTCAGCACCATCTGGCTCATCATCTCCCCCACGCCGTGGATGGTGCGCATCACGTTGTTCCCTGGCGGCCAATCGATTGTCAGTATTCGCGGTAGTCACAACGACAAAAAAGAGAATATCTGAGACGCATCACTAGTCTCCATAGCCACCGTACTTTAGATCATATATGAAGCACATCACTAGTCTCCATAGCCACCGTACTTTAGATCATATATGAAGCACACTACTCGTCTCCATAGCCACCGTACTCTAGATCATATATGAAGCACACTACTCGTCTCCATAGCCACTGTACTCTAGATCATATATGAAGCACACTACTCGTCTCCATAGCCACTGTACTCTAGATCATATATGAAGCACACTACTCGTCTCCATAGCCACTGTACTCTAGATCATATATGAAGCACACTACTCGTCTCCATAGCCACTGTACTCTAGATCATATATGAAGCACATCACTAGTCTCTCTCGCCGTCTGTGCACCGGTGGAGAACTGAAGCCGCTCACCCGACTCGGGGCCCTTGCTGATCTTGTCCATGAAGTTGGGCATGTGCTGCACGATGTCCAGGATGGCCAGCAGGGTGCGCGTGAGCCGCAGGAGCTCGCTGAAGCTGTAGAACCCAAAGTAGACCAGGTTACGCGCCAAGCGAACCACCTGCGGAGGGAGAGAGGAGAGACCACCCGGACGGTGAAGCGTCAGTCACGCCATTTCACCCCATTTCATTAAAGCTCCCTGGGCTGGTAGGACCCTGCCATTGTACCCTTGAGCAAGGTACTTGGCCTGCATTGCTTCAGCATGTATCCAGCTGTATAAATGGATGCAGTGTAAATGCTGTGTAAAAGTTGTGCAAGTCACTCTGGATAAGAGCGTCTGCTAAATGCCTGTAACGTAGTGTAAAATTAAAGCTGCCGTGTTTGAGGCCTGAGTGCTCTAGCGCTCCTTACCTCCAGGGTGAGCTCGTTCTTGTCCTTGTCTCCGAAGGGGAAAGGCTGACTGACGACGTCTTTGAGGTACTCTTCCACAAACTCCATCGTGGGGGCAAACTTATCTTTCATGGTGTCGCGCGTGGAGTCCGTGCACTCGTAGTGGTACCTGCGGGCCAAAGAGAGTGAAAAGACTCGGTTCAGTTCAATTCAGATCAAATCAACCAAATCAAATCGACTCAACGCGTGTTCCCAACAAGGTATGGACTCCTCAAAAGGGAAAATAATGAGTATGCTGTGGGAAATTACAAAACAAGACCCAACATAAAATACGGAGATGACGTTTAGACAGGACATACCTTAAGGAGAAAAAAAATAAAGCCTTCACAAAACGGGCCCTAACATGGCAACCCAAATGGAACAGAAACAGAACAGAGAAAGACCCAAGACCGCCTGCAGGTGTGACACAGAGCTAGTTACGAAATATGGGGGGGAACTGCCATGGCAACAACGAGAGTGAATGGCAGAGGACGGAACAGGATGGAACCGATACATCTATAGCCTATGTTCCGGAAGGAACTGAAAGGTCTGCGTGCGTCAAGTAAGGAGCCTCTCTCGCTTGGCTACAGTAAATGTACGCTGCCAATCAACACCAATGAATGTAGCCTTTACAAGGACTGGCCTTCACGCAGAGAGAAGCTCTCTCCAGTGAACACTACTGTTCTAAAAAAAAGCTCTCTACTGAAC
Source organism: Anguilla anguilla (assembly GCF_013347855.1). Taxonomy (NCBI): domain Eukaryota; kingdom Metazoa; phylum Chordata; class Actinopteri; order Anguilliformes; family Anguillidae; genus Anguilla; species Anguilla anguilla. Next base: position 9,263,340 of record NC_049219.1, on the reverse strand, counting down.
ACTACTGCCCAGTGCTCACAGAGAGGAGAGAGAGAGAAAAGAGAGAACAGAGAGAAGCAGTGATGCAGTGTTGTCGAGGGTTAGCAGTGACGCAGTGTTGTCAAGGGTTAGCAGTGACGCAGTGTTGCCGAGGGTTAGCAGTGACGCAGTGTTGCCGAGGGTTAGCAGTGATGCAGTGTTGCCGAGGGTTAGCAGGGATGCACTGTTGCCGAGGGTTAGCAGTGATGCACTGTTGCCGAGGGTTAGCAGGGATGCAGTGTTGCCGAGGGTTAGCAGGGATGCACTGTTGCCGAGGGTTAGCAGGGATGCACTGTTGCCGAGGGTTAGCAGGGATGCACTGTTGCCGAGGGTTAGCAGGGATGCACTGTAGCCGAGGGTTAGCAGTGACGCGGTGTAGCCGAGGGTTAGCGGTGACCGGGTTTGACCGCTTCCTCGGTGTCCTCTCCCAGGACTTCTCTCTCAAGTCACTGCCGCTTAATCAGCGACACAACACCACCGACCGTCATCCTGACAGTCTCAAACCCCCTCAGAGAGCCGCCAGGAAGCTGTGAGCGTGACTAATTCAGCCGGCACAGAGGTGTCTCAAAGCAGGCCTGCACTCTTGGCAGGCACATCAGATCATTTCCTAAAATATCCCAATGCGAAGGAGAGACGGGGCCACGTGAAGGGGTTTAATGACTGAATCAGAAAGCCTTGGTGCGTCACCTCATTCTCACTGACCACACCAACAGGCAGGGGGTTGCGCTGCTGTTAAGGTATTATTTCAGTGTGTGGATGGGCCCTGTTGATTCGCCCCGTAGCCTAGCCCAGTGCCCGCCAAGTCACGTCGCCAACGCACGCCACCCCGTCTATTTGGTTTTCTGTTCACTTGTTTACTTATTAGCCACAAGTCCTGTAGGAGCGCGTGCTTGGGTTCAGCACTCCTAGGCGCAGTGCCAACGTAGCCTTGGGCCAAAGATCAAAATGTACCTTAGAAAATAAATCAGAGGTAATAACAACTACAGGCAAATCAGCACGGTGAAGACAGGATTAACTTAAAGAGAGAGAGAATAACGGTACAACTGTAGTGTGAATGGCATTAACTCACAATATGTCAAAACTCACAACATGTCAAAACTCACAATAAGTGAGACAGCTCTTATTCACGTGTTTGCTAAAGCCAAAATGGAGGGGATGAAGTTTCACAGGGCCTTAATTTTAACACAGTTTTCCCGAATAATCGGTAAACGCTCGTTTTCGAAACCGCAAAATAGCTGCCGTTCATGACTCAGCTGCTATTTGGCGGCTGAGGTGAGTTTGGCTCCCTCTAGTAAAGCGCTATGAGACCACGAAATAAAAAAAATGTAAATGTACACAAATGCAATTCATTATTATTGCTAAGAGCTTTAGACAGCCGAGAGCAGGAGAGAATGTTCCAGAATAAAGCCAAATTACTCTGGGCCCCACAGCCACTTAGGGTCTGAAATATTATGTCCCAATAAATCATGAAAAATCAGGAAGAACCGCAAACTACTGACAGCCTCCAGAGCAACTGCGCTCAGAACTAGGGCCTTCAACTAAAGAAAATCTTGGTTGACTAACTAGCAGTTTTGTTTTTTGTTTTTTTGACTAAGAGTGGGTTAATCGAAAGAGAAAAATAAATGAACACAAATGCAAGTAAAAAAAAAAAAAAAAAAAAAAAAAAAATGATAAACAGCAAGACAATAGTTTTTTTTTAGACCTGCAAAAAATAATAATTACAAAACTCCAAACATAGCCATAGGCTGTTCTATAGACCACGCCCAGCAATTACGTTCAATTACCCAGAATTGCAGGCTGCGTGCCTTAGCTCGCACACAAGTAAATAAACAAATGAATCAAGTCATAATGGAAAAACAAAACAGGAACTGTTCAACTAAAAGAGTCTCAACATCCCCGCTAAACAACCCCATGACCGGCTTGGGGAAGTCAGCCCCCTTCAGAACGTTCTGGAAAGGAGGAGGAAAGTCCCCGTGCCCGTGCCCGTGCCCGTGGCCGGGGGCGAGCCGGAGCTGGGGCGGGCGGATGGGGCCGGGGTGGGGTGGGGTGGGGTGGGGGTGGGGGCTCACTCACTCGTGGATGGAGATTTTGGAGGGGATCTCGGTCCACAGGCGGGCGTAGCGGCAGGGCACCACGGCCTCCTGGGGGTCGCGGTCCACGTGCATGTGCAGCATGAGGCGGCAGAAGGAGGCGCGCAGGTTGTACGGCAGGCAGTCGTCGAACATGCAGCGCAGGATCAGCTCCACGGGCAGCTGCCCCGACACCTGGTTTATGGCCAGGTACTGCCGGTCCAGGCACATCCGCGCAAACAGGTTCAGCTGGTACCTGCGGAGGGCGGGGCCGGGGAGTGGGCGCGTGTGAGAGAGAGAGAGAGAGGGAGGACAAGAGAGAGTGAGTGAGTGAGAGAGAGAGAGTGATAGAGGACAAGAACGTGAGTGAGATGGAGGACAAGAGTGGGTGAGAGATTGATGACAAAAGAGTGAGTGAGAGAGAGAGAACAGAGAGTGAGTGAGCGAGAGAGAGAGAACAGAGAGTGAGGGAGAGACAGAGGAGAACAGAGAGTGAGTGAGAGACAGGTCAAGAGCATGATTGACAGAGAGAGGACAACAGAGTGAGCGAAAGATTGAGTGAGAGATAGACGACAACAGATAGTGAGTAGGATACGGAGGACAGCAGGAGGACTCATCACTGGTCAGACCCAAGCAGAAGGGCGCGGCCTTGCACCTGTAGTAGGTGATTATGTCCACGTCCAGCTTGTGGTTGCCCTTGGCGTCCTGGGCCAGGTGGCGGATGGACTTCCCGTGGGGCTCCTTGTTGCTGTCGATCCAGTAAAGCCACACCTCTTCCTCCTCCGCCTCGTCGTGCAGCAGCGACGTTTCCAGAGCGTTCTCTGTGAGGGGAATCAGCCTGAGAGAAGAACAGCAACGGGGCCAGTTAGAATTCACAGATATATCCGCCAGGTCTTCTCTGAATATTTATAGGCATACTATGCAGGATATCTTTATTTGAAAATAGTATAAAATAACTACGCACTTTAGCCTGATTTGAGCACCTTTAACCCGTATGTCATTCTAAGAGTGTGCGTACAACCCAGAGCAGCTCTTTTTTAGTCCATGTTCCAGATTTGGGAGAGTTCCGAGTTTTACTCAGTGAAGTTATGCAGCTAACTCAGTAATCCTGCTTCGTGAAACAGGCCTAGAATAGCTAAACACCAAACAAGGAAAAACACCTGAACTACAGAATAGCTACCATACAATGTTCCCACAGACCTTTAAGTATATTTTCTCCAAATCTGATTTGATAAGTGCATTTACTATTTGACTGTCAAGTGTTTTTACTGTTTGACTGATAAGTGTATTTAAATATTACTGGGCTGTATTGATGCGCAATAATATGCAAATAATGCAAAAACAAAGGCAAGAGAGCTAGGGGAGAGAGAAATAATTGGGGAACTGGGATAAAGAGAGAGGGAAATACAGGGAGAGAGGGAGAGAGAGGGATGAAATACAGAGGGAGAGAGGGATGAAATACAGGGGGAGAGAGAGGGTGAGAGGGATGAAGTACAGAGAGAGAGAGGGATGAAGTACAGGGAGAGAGGGGTAAAAACCTAGAAGACGTGGGGACGTTTCGTCGTGGCGAGCCTGTGCCCCACACTCCGCACCCCGCGCCTGGCCTCCGGGCCCAGCTTCTGAAAAGCAGACGGGTCTGCGGCGCTGCCCTACTTAATAATTCAGGCAGAGAGGGGGGGGGGGGGGGGGGGCACCTCGCCCACAGTTGCTCACGGACAGTGCATCGGCAGTCAGGAGGCGGGAGAGAGGAGGCGGTGGCGGCGGCGGCGGGCGCGCAGCGGTACCGTCTGAATACCAACGCCGGCCTCCCGCTGCACTGGAGTGGCTGTGAACCGCTAACGCCCGTGAACCGCTAACCGCGAGCGTGACCGAGGTTTTTAAAGTCATTAACCAAGTGAACCACAAATACATTTTTCAGGTTGACTTCTGCCAGTAGAAGAGCATAACGTGGGTTCCTCCAGGATATCAGAAAGTATTTCCATACATGGAAATTTTTTTAACAGGTTCCCAGGTCATGCAGTAGAGACAGAGATCCATGGGGGTTTTTACAGTAAGTCAATGCCATGCAGTGCTCGACAGGCTCTAATTTGTCAGTAAACAAGGCGTGCAGACTGCTGCTCCAGTGGCCTGTTCATATCATATGTGCTCTTATGTTCCTATTCAGGTGAGCTATGATAAAATGTCTACCTCACCACTGCCAAAGGTAAATGCGTTGTGCCTCACACACTGCAGAAGACAATCTGATCCAGATAAAGCCGTTCCTCTCTTAAAAGTGGATTGGACTGGGGGAGACTCACTTGGTCTGGATGAGGATGTCTGCGTTGATCGGGTTCAGCATGAACTTGCAGATGAGCTCCTGGGTAATGGGGATGGCCGTCAGATTGGACACGCAGAGGTCTGACAGGTAGTCCAGGAACCTGTGACGACACGCGCACACGCAAACGAGTGAACTCCCTCCCGACCAATCAGAGCACAGGGTGTTTCTCACTTCCAAAGGCCTAGGCCGATATAATGTGAAAATAAAGCATTTGGGGGTACAGGAGGGGTGTTAAGTTTCTGGCGCTATACTACTGTATAGACCATCTGTACCACGATACTGTCCTAGGTCACATGCCTCTCAATTAACACTCAGAATTTTCAACCAATTGGAATGTTGGTGGAGCAGACCACCTGACCATTCTATCATCTCTGTGGCTTCGCGGCGTTAATAAAACCTCCTTGCTGAAGCACCAGCAGGGGGCAGTGTGGCTCCCGCGCCCTTTCCCCCCGCTGACCTGGGTTCGCGGTTGCGGCGCAGCAGGCTGATGAAGGTCTCGATCTCCCGGGCGGTGATGTGCTTCTCCAGAAGCTTCCGGTTGTTGTGCAGCAGCGCGGTGATGGTGTCCTCCGCCAGGATCTCGTACCCGATCTGGGACTGCATGATGGAGAACTTCTTGGCGATGTACTCCTGCCGGGGGTGAAGGCGGACGTCAAACCCCCCTGCTTGCCTCAACGCAGAGTCTAGGCTCTCACGCTCACTCGCCCTCAGTTCAATTCAATTTGCTTTACTGGCATGACAAATTTGGACAGTTGAATCGCCAAAGCTTGCTGAATTAGAAAAAGGAACATGGCAACATGAAAAAATGCAATAATAATAATAAATGTGGATAATACTAAGCATTAGAAAGGTATTTGTGCGTGTGCGTGAGTATTTACTGATTCACTAACTCACTGACTCACTGACTGACTGACTCATTCACTCATTCTGACTCACTCACTGACTCATTCACTCATTCTGACTCACTCACTCCCTGACTCATTCATTCTGACTCACTCACTGACTGACTCATTCACTCACTCATTCTGACTGACTGACTGACTGACTCATTCACTCGCTTGCTTGCTGGCTCAGTGTGCAACCTGCCTGGTTCTTCCTGTAGTCCTGCTGGGAGTGCCGCAGGACTCTGTAGCACAGCCGGAGCAGGTACTTGAAGGGGGCGTAGCGCTGGTCCCCCAAATCCTCCAGCTTCAGCATGGGACCCTCGCCCAGGTCGGTGAACGGGGCTTTCAGGATCCCAAAAATCTGAGGGGGGCACAAAACAGGGGCCATTTTACTGCACCAATCAACAAATCATCAAGCAGCAAATGAAAATGAGTTTTGTAGTCACGTGCAGTGAATGTCACAGAGCAGTTACACAAATGAATCAACAAACATCTGGAGCCAACAAGTGTTGCTTCATTCTCTCCTGCTATCAGGGGTGGAAAAGAGCCAAAAGCTCTGGATGTGCACTTAGGTCAGCTGAGACTGGACTGGACGAGACATTTAGCATTTGAAAACCCTGCATGCAGAGTTTTGCTACGGCACCTAGCATTCGAGCACTGGAGTTCAACATCCCTGTGCCAAGGTGCTCCAAGCAGGACTGAAGTTTGACATCCCAGTGCTAAGATGTCCTAGGCAGGACTGGAGTTTGACCTCCCTGTGCCCTAATGTCCCATGCAATGACAGCTCTCTGTGTAAAAATTTGTAAACGCGCGTCCCAAAGTCAGCACTGAATAAATGCACACGGAGCAAAACGTTGCCTAATCCATCTTTTGATTGTCAAACCAATCAAAGCGTTTTCCCCTCTGGGAAACAGACAGGCTCGCAGCGACCCCAGCGTTCCTGCAACAAACAGAAACTATCCTCGTTTCCCCCCCCCCCCCCCCCCCCCCCCGACGAACCGGCCCTTCCCGTTATAATTCGGCCCAAACGGGCCCCCTTTCCCCCTCGTCTCGAGATCAAGACGTGCCCAAGAACATGACTCGGACCGCAAGGCAGCACAAGCGAGGCAATTTAACATACCACCTCCTGTGAATTTCCTGCGCTGAGAAATGTCAGCCGGGCGCCTAGGCTGCTATTAACACGTTTCCCGGGAGACGGGCAGACATTCTAAGTGCAGACGCAATTTTTAAAAAATAAATAAATTTATAAAACCACTCCAGTGCTTTAAAAAAAGCTTTTGAATGCAAGAAAGGGGGGGGGGGGGGGGGGGTCGTATTAAATATATATACATGAATGTCACAGGTTACATCACTGCCGGGTTTGGACAGGGACACGGACTCGGGCGACACAGGTACGCTGATCGCGACCAGGGACAACGACCCAAAGTACCGGCCATATTTTCATTTCACATTTTTAACAGAAAGGTTCAAATTTACATACCGGTCGAACCTCGACCAAGGACTGATTTTCATGCGTAGAGGCTCTTCAGAAAATATCCCCAAAGGTTCAAAGTAGGCTACAGTGAGCTTTATTTCCTCTACCCCCAACACTTTGACCATCGACATTGAATGAGCAATTATTTTAATCCACCCCTAGAATAAAAAAATACTGCACTTTTTCTATAAGTCAATATTTTTCACCTTATTTGCCACTTTTTCTCTGCTTAGCCAATCATGAAAAGCACTGTTCAAAATAACAAATAAGATAATTGAACACGGCGACCTAATTTCTGATTGGTTGCTTGGCCTGGGAGACAGACCAGGATCCGCTCTCACTTGGGAGAGACTACCGCCAGCTCACGGCCAAAAAAAACAAAAGAATAATATATAAATGTGATTTGGTTCAAAGGTTAAAAATTTGGCGCTAACTGTCCATGAGTAACTGTCTGAGTAGCAGTGAATTTGGACCTTTCTTGATGAACAGGCAACGTCAGGTTCATGTATTTTTACACAGCTGAAGGTATCAGCAACCCCAGAAAGGATAGACACACAAGACACACATTCTGCACCATCCTGTCTCAGCTACACGCGCGCACACACACACACACACACACGAACAGCGGTAGAGCTAACCTGGGCCAGAATGTTCTGCTCCCGCATGAGCTTCTGCCTCTCCCGGTTGGGTTTGCTGATGACCACGGACAGGACCTCCTGCCCGTTGTTCGGGACGTCCGACACGAAGAAGATCAGGTCCTCCAGGAGCTTGGTGACGAATCTGATGGGGGGGCGGGGCGGGGCAGGGCCATAAGAGTGTTAGACACTCTGCACAGTGCGGTGGTGTCTACACGCTTGTACTACTATTTGTAATTGACTGTAATTGGTTGGAAGTTCTCTGGTGCAACTGTATCGTCACACAAAGCAACCAAACACACATGCAACAAATCGAACTATAAACGAAACTGCTATCGCCGCGGTTACCTGCGCTCGTTCTGAGCGATGTTGCCGTACTGCAGCTTCCGCACGGTGGACTCCAGCACCTTGTTGGCGTCGTTGGCGAAGTCCAGGTCCCGCACCTCCGACAGGGGCACGGAGACGATGGCGAAAGCCTCCTTGTCCTCCTTGGTGGGACAGGTCCCGATCTGCGATTAGCATGAAAGAGAAAAAAAACTGAGCACTCCGAAACACTGAACTCGGCCAATCCGTGGAAAGCTCTTCACAAAGTGGGAGGGACAACAAGGTTTGGGGCTTGGCCGTGTTGACTGGTTTGGTGGGTGGGGGTGGGGGAGGGGTTCGGGGGGGGGGGGAACCTTGAGCATGACGGGCCTCTCCTCCTCGGCATCGATGGGGATGTTGGTGCTGGTCACCCAGGTGTTGGTGCAGAGGTGGCGCAGTCGCACGTAGGAGTTCCTGAGAAAGAGGAACGCGTGATGTCATCGCTCATTAGCGTTGCCTGGTGAACCAGTCCTACCACAGCATGGCCTTCATATTAAAAACGGTTCAACAAAACACTTTCTTAGGTCTTCTATCAAATGCGAATTTTCTGTGAACCAAGAGGAATATCAAGGCCTCCATGGGCTATTCCTATGGATCACCACAAGGGGCAGCACTGCCGCACTACTGCTTTGTGTGCGTGTGCGGCTGGCAAAGCACAGAAAGCACTGAGGATGACCATGTCTCATAGCACAATCGCGTACCGTGATTTCAGTTCTAGGTTTCCGTTTCGAATCGGTGGGATTTTCTCCATCGTTACATTACAGGTGAGGCGTTTAGCAGGCACTCTTATCCAGTGTGACTCCACTCTTTGCACCCAATCCATTTATGCAGCTGGATATTCACTGCAGTAATTCAGCTTAAGCTTTCGCTCAAGGGTACAACCGAAGCAGTCTATCGATTTTGCACAGTTTGACTAAACGAGTCTTTTCCCCTCCGAGTCAATCTTTTTTAACAATGTTTGTGAAACATTTAAATGACTCCATTCTACATCCGTTTGGAGGCAGCACGGTGGGGCAGCGGAATGGTGCCTCGCACCGAGTTTGAATTCTCGCCCAATGCATGCTGGGATAGGCTCCAGCCTCCCCACGACCCTGAACCAGGAACAAGCGGCTATAGATAATGGACAGACAGCACATGAATAGTTTCTCTCACACAAACCTTTTCTTCTTGCTTTCCAGTAAGCTCTTAGTATCACCCACAGCCTGCACGAATGTTCATATAAACATTCATATATTCTAATTTTTCACTCAACGGACGTTCCTGGAAGGACTATAATCAGAGTACAACCTGGTGTACAACCTGGAGGTGCCAACACTCCCATCTTGTCATTTCCTCCACCGTCTTTGCAAAAGCACGGGATTACCGCTGAGCCTCACAGCTACCGCAGCTCCTGCCAACCCATTCAGAGTGAGTCACACTGCCCGCCCGCCCCCCCCCGTGCGCTGCCTGACACTGCACCACAGTTTGGCTAAGCTTGTTTACCCCAGCTTTGGAAAGCGGCCAATCGGCTCTCGAGAGAGAGACCTCGAGATGCTCTCGCCGCACCCCGTGCCGACAGCGATTACCGCAGAGGCGGCGGCCCGTGCCAGGAACACACCAGCCAGCTCAGTGGACTGTGTTGAGTGAGGTGTGCAGTGTGCTCAGTGGACTGTGTTGAGTGAGGTGTGCAGTGTGCTCAGTGGACTATGTTGAGTAACTTGAGCCTCCTCTGGCTGTTCAGCCACTTCCTCGCGTCTTGCAACTGGCGCTCGAATATTGAGTGAATGTGATTGGTTTACTGGGGGGTGAGAAATGTGGGCGGGGTTTATCGTGTTGTGCTGGCCAGACATACAGGGAAGAGCTGTGAGCCTGTCCGGTGAGGCTAGCCCAGAGTAGAAGTGGGAGGGGCTAGTCTGATTAAGCAAACATAAGAACAGTGACCAAACCGTTGACAGCGATTGGCCGGGAGAGGTCACCTGGGCACCAGGCAGTCGGCCCTCTGCAGGGTGGTGGCGTCCAGCTCGAACAGGGACGCGATGTCGCTGCCGTGGGGAACGGAGACCAAGGTGTAGGCGATCTTCTCCGGGGCCTGCCGCTTCTTCTTGGGGGCCACCGAGCCTCCGTCTGCCTGGGCGGGGGGGGCCGTCTCCTGGGCGACACAACAGAGGGGTACAAATAAACCCTCCGGTCCGGCAGAGACCGATCCGTTTCGGGTATTTCCCGCCAACTTCTGCTCTTAATAACTGAAGGAGGAAGCATGACGTGACATTTTGGAGGACGTCATGACCTGCTCGCGAGCGGCCGACGGTCCGAAGCTCTCCGCAAGCATAGGGGCGATGCCCGAAATCAGGGGAAGGGGGCGGAACTTTAAAACAGTCGCCCGTTTGAATAAAATGCAGGTGCGGAGACACAAGCCGACCGTCGCTGCGCCGAACGGACGCGGGAGGCTTCACGGGCTGTTTTTGCCGAGCCATCACACGGCAACAGCTCCAAAGCGTTCTTAACCTGAAGGAGGGTGGGAGGGGAGTGAAATTCATTCTCTCTTTCATGCACTGCTCACTCGCCCCCACTGCAAAAAAAAGCCTTTTAACAGGATAAAGGGAGACAGAGCGGACACCCTAAAGAGAAAATATCACCGATGCTCGGCTGAACGCCGTCCCCGTCGATCAATTAAAGAGGAAACGCATAACACGTAAACGCTGAACATTATGATTACAGCGGTTATGAAGATGACTGTCTTTTTTCTATGCAACTGTTCTTCTGCTGCTGCCGGTAACCGCGGCAGCCTTGGCGAGGCCGCTGAATAGCGTTGACGGAGGAGAGGAAAGTTCACTCTGGGGTCACGCGGCGTTCGTGTCTGGCCGCCGCATGCCCGAGCTACGCTCCCCGCTTCCGCGAGGGCTATTAAAATGGGCACACTCTCTCTCTCCCTCCCTCCCTCTCTCTCATGACTCATACTGAGGCTAGGGCAGACAGTGTGGCCCTGCTTACCCTTTCTCTCTCTCTCAGTCGCTCCTCATATAACTCTCTCTTTCTCTCTCTCAGACTCTCCTCATATACCTCTCTTTCTCTCTCTCAGACTCTCCTCATATACCTCTCTCTTTCTCTCTCTCAGACTCTCCTCATATACCTCTCTCTCCAAGTCTGTCCTCCCATACCTCTCTCTCTCTCGCTCCCCCCTCGCTCTCTCTCTGTCTCTCTCCTCTCTCCCTCTCTCTCAACCTCCCTAGCGCTCTCTCTCTACCTCCCTAGCGCTCTCTCTCTCTCTCTACCTCACTCTCCCACCCTTGCACTCCCTCTCTCTCTCATTCCCCCACCTCCCTCTCTCTCACTCTCTCTCTCTGTCTCTCTCTCCATCCCCCTCTCTCTCTCCCTCCCTCCCTCTCTCTGGACTGCTGCGGATGCAGACAGCACGTCCCGCTCTCTCTCCAGGCTCCCCGATGCGCAGACGTTATGTAAGCTTCCTGTCTGCGCTGGGCCTGCAGTAACTGTGCCGGAATACTAATGTACAGAGAGAGAGGGGAGGGGGGGGGAGCGAGGGGGAGAGACAGAGAGAGAGAGATGGAGAGGGAGAGGGGGGGGGGGAGGGAGGGGGAGGGAGAGAGAGGGAGAGATGGAGAGAGTGGCGGGAGGGGGAGGCAGAGAGAAAGAGGAAACAAAAGAGAGCGAGTGAAGAAAATACAAAGGGAGGGAGGAAGAGAGAAAAGTGAGGGAGAGAGAGAAATGAGAAATGAGATAAAGGAAGAGGAAGAGAGGGAAAAAGGGAGAGAGGGAAAAAGCAAAATAAGGAAAAAGGAAGGGAGAGAGGTGGAGAGACAGTGTGGGAAGGGAGAAACAGGGAGGGAGAGAGGAAGAGAGAGATGATGGAAGACTGAGGCAGAGGGATGGAGAGAGGGAGAGAGAGAGAGAAAGAGAGGGCATGCAGAGGCGAGTGGTTATGCAACCCTGGCGCTGGAGGTGTGGGAGGGACCTGTTGGCACGGACACCCCACTTCCACTGCCTCTGGTGACCTCACTTCCACTGCCAGCCAGCCTGAGTGTTATCACACACAGGGACGGACGGAAACACTGCGACATCAACCTTCTTAAAAATGCCTCTCAAATAAGTGTACCTGTAAACTACCAAGTTAAAAATAAATCGAAAACAGGTGTACCTGTAAACTGCAAAGTTATTTTGCAGGTGGCACACAGGAAAAAACCAGAGGGAAGAGGCGAGTATTTTTAAACACATAAACTCAAATTTATTAAACAAATACACATAACATGTATGCATTTGAAACGCTGACCAAAAGCAATCTTAGACAGGATACGCACACACTGACGGGTATTATGAAGACATAAAAGCACATACCATTCGCAACATATCACTCTCCAGCTGACACAATTAGGGTCAGTAAAAAAAACTAATCGACCAATCAGGAAAAGTCACACCCTAGACAGCAGGACAGAGCACATAAATATAAGTGACGGCAGTCAGACTTACTCCAACTTTTGTGTCCCCACTGCCTTCAGCTCGGAAGTCTGGGTTCACCTGCGGACAACAACAGACCTGCGGTCATTCACTCGACACACTCCACTGAGCACCTCACTAAACACAGTCCACTGAGCACACAGCACACAGAGAGGGGCCTTCGCAGCGCACACAGAGAGGGGCCCTCGCAGCGCACACTCAGAGAGGGGCCCTCACAGCGAACACTCAGAGAGGGGCCCTCACAGCGCACACTCAGAGAGGGGCCCTCGCAGCGCACACACAGAGAGGGGCCCTCACAGTGCGCACACAGCACACAGAGAGGGGTCCTCGCAGTGCACACACAGAGAGGGGTCCTCGCAGTGCACACACAGAGTGGGGCCCTCGCAGCGCACACACAGAGTGGGGCCCTCGCAGCGCGCACTCAGAGAGGGGCCCTCGCAGCGCGCACTCAGAGAGGGGCCCTCGCAGCGCGCACTCAGCACACAGAGAAGGGCCCTCGCAGCGCACACACAGAGAGGGGCCCTCGCAGTGCGCACACAGAGAGGGGCCCTCGCAGTGCGCACACTCAGAGAGGGGCCTCGCAGCGCACACTCAGAGAGGGGCCCTCGCAGTGCGCACACAGAGAGGGGCCCTCGCAGCGCACACAGAGAGGGGCCCTCACAGTGCGCACACAGCACACAGAGAGGGGCCCTCGCAGCGCACACTCGGAGAGGGGCCCTCGCAGTGCGCACACAGAGAGGGGCCATCGCAGCACGCACACAGAGAGGGGCCCTCACAGCGCACACTCAGAGAGGGGCCCTCACAGTGCGCACAGAGCACACAGAGAGGGGCCCTCGCAGCGCGCACAGAGAGGGGCCCTCGCAGCGCACACTCAGAGAGGGGCCCTCACAGCGCGCACTCAGAGAGGGGCCCTCACAGTGCGCACAGAGCACACAGAGAGGGGCCCTCACAGAGCACACAGAGAGGGGCCCTCGCAGCGCACACACAGAGAGGGGCCCTCACAGTGCGCACACAGCCCACAGAGAGGGGCCCTCGCAGCGCGCACAGAGAGGGGCCCTCGCAGCGCACACAGAGAGGGGCCCTCACAGTGCGCACACAGAGAGGGGCCCTCGCAGCGCACACTCGGAGAGGGGCCCTCGCAGCGCACACACAGAGAGGGGCCCTCGCAGCGCACACACAGAGAGGGGCCCTCGCAGCGCACACACAGAGAGGGGCCCTCACAGTACGCACACACAGAGAGGGGCCCTCACAGTGCGCACACAGCACACAGAGAGGCCCTCACAGTGCACACACAGAGAGTGAGTGAAGAAAATACAAAGGGAGGGAGGAAGAGAGGGAAAAAAAGAGGGAGAGAGGTGGAGAGACAGAGTGTGGGAAGGGAGAAACAGGGAGGGAGAGAGTAAAAGAGAGATGTTGGGAGGCAGAGGGATGGAGAGAGGGAGAGAGAGAGAAAAAGAAAGGGCATGCAGAGGCGAGTGGTTATGGAACCCTGGCGCTGGAGGTGTGGGAGGGACCTGTTGGCAAGGACACCCCACTTCCACTGCCTCTGGTGACCTCACTTCCACTGCCAGCCAGCCTGAGTGTTATCACACACAGGGACGGACGGAAACACTGCGACATCAACCTTCTTAAAAATGCCTCTCAAATAAGTGTACCTGTAAACTACCAAGTTAAAAATAAATCGAAAACAGGTGTACCTGTAAACTGCAAAGTTATTTTGCAGGTGGCACACAGGAAAAAACCAGAGGGAAGAGGCGAGTATTTTTAAACACATAAACTCAAATTTATTAAACAAATACACATCACATGTATGCATTTGAAACGCTGACCAAAAGCAATCTTAGACAGGATACGCACAGACTGACGGGTATTATGAAGACATAAAAGCACATACCACTCTCATATCACTCTCCAGCAGACACAATTAGGCGCACTGTGAGGGGCCCTCGCAGCGCACACTCAGAGAGGGGCCCTCACAGTGCGCACACAGCACACAGAGAGGGGCCCTCGCAGCGCGCACTCAGAGAGGGGCCCTCACAGTGCGCACACTCAGAGAGGGGCCCTCACAGTGCGCACACAGCACACAGAGAGGGGCCCTCGCAGCGCGCACACAGCACACAGAGAGGGGCCCTCGCAGCGCACACTCAGAGAGGGGCCCTCGCAGTGCGCACACAGCACACAGAGAGGGGCCCTCACAGTGCGCACACAGCACACAGAGAGAGGCCCTCGCAGCGCACACTCAGAGAGGGGCCCTCACAGTGCGCACACAGCACACAGAGAGGGGCCCTCGCAGCGCGCACACAGAGAGGGGCCCTCGCAGCGCACACTCAGAGAGGGGCCCTCACAGTGCGCACACAGCACACAGAGAGGGGCCCTCACAGCGCACACTCAGAGAGGGGCCCTCACAGCGCGCACACAGCACTCAGAGAGGGGCCCTCGCAGCGCCCACACAGAGAGGGGCCCTCAAAGCGCGCACTCAGCACACAGAGAAGGGCCCTCGCAGCGCACACTCAGAGAGGGGCCCTCGCAGGGCGTACACAGAGAGGGGCCCTCGCAGCGCGCACTCAGAGAGGGGCCCTCACAGTGCGCACTCAGAGAGGGGCCCTCGCAGTGCACAGACAGAGTGGGGCCATCGCAGCGCACACACAGAGAGGGGCCCTCAGAGTGCGCACACAGCACACAGAGAGGGGCCTCGCAGCGCGCACTCAGAGAGGGGCCCTCGCAGCGAGCACACAGAGAGGGGCCCTCACAGTGCGCACACAGCACTCAAAGAGGGGCCCTCACAGTGCGCACACAGCACACAGAGAGGGGCCCTCGCAGCGCGCACTCAGAGAGGGGCCCTCACAGTGCGCACTCAGAGAGGGACCCTCACAGTGCGCAAACAGCACACAGAGAGGGGCCTCGCAGCGCGCACTCAGAGAGGGGCCCTCACAGTGCGCACACAGCACACAGAGAGGGGCCCTCACAGTGCGCACACAGCACACAGAGAGGGGCCCTCACAGCGCGCACACAGAGAGGGGCCCTCGCAGCGCACACTCAGAGAGGGGCCCTCACAGTGCGCACACAGAGAGGGGCCTCGCAGGGCGCACACAGAGAGGGGCCCTCACAGTGCGCACACTCAGAGAGGGGCCCTCGCAGCGCACACAGAGAGGGGCCCTCGCAGCGCACACTCAGAGAGGGGCCCTCACAGTGCGCACACAGAGAGGGGCCATCGCAGCACGCACACAGAGAGGGGCCCTCACAGCGCACACTCAGAGAGGGGCCCTCACAGTGCGCACACAGCACACAGAGAGGGGCCCTCACGGCGCACACACAGAGGGGCCCTCGCAGTGCGCACACTCAGAGAGGGGCCCTCGCAGCGCACACTCAGAGAGGGGCCCTCGCAGCGCACACTCAGAGAGGGGCCCTCGCAGCGCACACTCAGAGAGGGGCCCTCGCAGGGAGTACACAGAGAGGGGCCCTCACAGCGCACACACAGAGAGGGGCCCTCGCAGTGCGCGCACAGCACACAGAGAGAGGCCCTCGCAGCGCGCACTCAGAGAGGGGCCTCGCAGCGCGCACTCAGAGAGGGGCCCTCACAGCGCGCACTCAGCACACAGAGAAGGGCCCTCGCAGCGCACACTCAGAGAGGGGCCCTCGCAGCGCGCACTCAGCACACAGAGAAGGGCCCTCGCAGCGCACACTCAGAGAGGGGCCCTCGCAGCGCGCACTCAGAGAGGGGCCCTCGCAGCGCGCACTCAGCACACAGAGAAGGGCCCTCGCAGCGCACACTCAGAGAGGGGCCCTCACAGTGCGCACACAGCACACAGAGAGGGGCCCTCGCAGCGCGCACTCAGAGAGGGGCCCTCGCAGCGCGCACTCAGAGAGGGGCCCTCGCAGCGCGCACTCAGCACACAGAGAAGGGCCCTCGCAGCGCACACTCAGAGAGGGGCCCTCGCAGCGCGCACTCAGAGAGGGGCCCTCGCAGCGCGCACTCAGCACACAGAGAAGGGCCCTCGCAGCGCACACTCAGAGAGGGGCCCTCACAGTGCGCACACAGCACACAGAGAGGGGCCTCGCAGCGCACACACAGAGAGGGGCCCTCGCAGCGCACACTCAGAGAGGGGCCCTCGCAGCGCACACTCAGAGAGGGGCCCTCGCAGCGCACACTCAGAGAGGGGCCCTCGCAGCGCGCACACAGCACACACAGAGGGGCCCTCGCAGTGCACACACAGAGTGGGGCCCTCACAGTGCGCACACAACACACAGAGAGGGGCCCTCACAGTGCAAACTCAGAGAGTGGCCCTCGCAGTGCACACACAGAGAGGGGCCCTCACAGTACGCACACTCAGAGAGGGGCCCTCGCAGCGCGCACACAGAGAGGGGCCCTCGCAGCGCGCACACAGAGAGGGGCCCTCACAGTGCGCACACAGCACACAGAGAGGGGCCCTCGCAGCGCACACTCGGAGAGGGGCCCTCACAGTGCGCACACAGAGAGGGGCCCTCGCAGCGCACACAGAGAGGGGCCCTCACAGCGCACACAGAGAGGGGCCCTCACAGTGCGCACACAGAGAGGGGCCATCGCAGCACGCACACAGAGAGGGGCCCTCGCAGCGCACACTCAGAGAGGGGCCCTCACAGTGCGCACACAGCACACAGAGAGGGGCCCTCGCAGCGCACACACAGAGAGGGGCCCTCACAGTGCGCACACAGCACACAGAGAGGGGCCTCGCAGTGCACACACAGAGAGGGGCCCTCGCAGCGCACACTCAGAGAGGGGCCCTCGCAGCGCGCACACAGCACACACAGAGGGGCCCTCACAGTGCACACACAGAGTGGGGCCCTCATAGTGCGCACACAGCACACAGAGAGGGGCCCTCACAGTGCGCACACAGCACACAGAGAGGGGCCTCGCAGTGCACACACAGAGAGGGGCCCTCGCAGCGCACACACAGAGAGGGGCCCTCGCAGCGCACACACAGCACACAGAGAGGCCCTCACAGTGCACACACAGAGAGTGAGTGAAGAAAATACAAAGGGAGGGAGGAAGAGAGGGAAAAAAAGAGGGAGAGAGGTGGAGAGACAGAGTGTGGGAAGGGAGAAACAGGGAGGGAGAGAGTAAAAGAGAGAGATGTTGGGAGGCAGAGGGATGGAGAGAGGGAGAGAGAGAGAAAAAGAAAGGGCATGCAGAGGCGAGTGGTTATGGAACCCTGGCGCTGGAGGTGTGGGAGGGACCTGTTGGCAAGGACACCCCACTTCCACTGCCTCTGGTGACCTCACTTCCACTGCCAGCCAGCCTGAGTGTTATCACACACAGGGACGGACGGAAACACTGCGACATCAACCTTCTTAAAAATGCCTCTCAAATAAGTGTACCTGTAAACTACCAAGTTAAAAATAAATCGAAAACAGGTGTACCTGTAAACTGCAAAGTTATTTTGCAGGTGGCACACAGGAAAAAACCAGAGGGAAGAGGCGAGTATTTTTAAACACATAAACCCAAATTTATTAAACAAATACACATCACATGTATGCATTTGAAACGCTGACCAAAAGCAATCTTAGACAGGATACGCACACACTGACGGGTATTATGAAGACATAAAAGCACATACCATTCGCAACATATCACTCTCCAGCTGACACAATTAGGGTCAGTAAAAAAAACTAATCGACCAATCAGGAAAAGTCACACCCTAGACAGCAGGACAGAGCACATAAATATAAGTGACGGCAGTCAGACTTACTCCAACTTTTGTGTCCCCACTGCCTTCAGCTCGGAAGTCTGGGTTCACCTGCGGACAACAACAGACCTGCGGTCATTCACTCGACACACTCCACTGAGCACCTCACTAAACACAGTCCACTGAGCACACAGCACACAGAGAGGGGCCTCCGCAGCGCACACAGAGAGGGGCCCTCGCAGCGCACACTCAGAGAGGGGCCCTCACAGCGCACACTCAGAGAGGGGCCCTCGCAGCGCACACACAGAGAGGGGCCCTCACAGTGCGCACACAGCACACAGAGAGGGGTCCTCGCAGTGCACACATAGAGTGGGGCCCTCGCAGCGCACACACAGAGTGGGGCCCTCGCAGGGCGTACACAGAGAGGGGCCCTCGCAGCGCGCACTCAGAGAGGGGCCCTCGCAGCGCACACTCAGAGAGGGGCCCTCACAGCGCACACTCAGAGAGGGGCCCTCACAGCGCACACTCAGAGAGGGGCCCTCGCAGCGCACACACAGAGAGGGGCCCTCACAGTGCGCACACAGCACACAGAGAGGGGTCCTCGCAGTGCACACACAGAGTGGGGCCCTCGCAGCGCACACACAGAGTGGGGCCCTCGCAGGGCGTACACAGAGAGGGGACCTCGCAGCGCGCACTCAGAGAGGGGCCCTCGCAGCGCGCACTCAGAGAGGGGCCCTCACAGTGCGCACTCAGCACACAGAGAAGGGCCCTGGCAGCGCACACACAGAGAGGGGCCCTCGCAGTGCGCACACGCAGAGAGGGGCCCTCGCAGTGCGCACACAGAGAGGGGCCCTCGCAGCGCACAAAGAGAGGGGCCCTCACAGTGCGCACACAGCACACAGAAAGGGGCCCTCGCAGCGCACACTCGGAGAGGGGCCCTCGCAGTGCGCACACAGAGAGGGGCCCTCGCAGTGCGCACACAGAGAGGGGCCATCGCAGCACGCACACAGAGAGGGGCCCTCACAGCGCACACTCAGAGAGGGGCCCTCACAGTGCGCACACAGCACACAGAGAGGGGCCCTCGCAGCGCACACACAGAGAGGGGCCCTCACAGTGCGCACACAGCCCACAGAGAGAGGCCCTCGCAGGGCGCACACAGAGAGGGGCCCTCACAGTGCGCACACAGCCCACAGAGAGAGGCCCTCGCAGGGCGCACTCAGAGAGGGGCCCTCGCAGCGCACACAGAGAGGGGCCCTCACAGTGCGCACACAGAGAGGGGCCCTCGCAGCGCACACAGAGAGGGGCCCTCGCAGCGCGCACACAGAGAGGGGCCCTCGCAGTGCGCACACAGAGAGGGGCCCTCACAGTGCGCACACAGAGAGGGGCCCTCGCAGCGCACACTCGGAGAGGGGCCCTCGCAGTGCGCACACAAAGAGGGGCCATCGCAGCACGCACACAGAGAGGGGCCCTCACAGCGCACACTCAGAGAGGGGCCCTCGCAGCGCACACAGAGAGGGGCCCTCGCAGCGCACACTCAGAGAGGGGCCCTCACAGTGCGCACACAGCACACAGAGAGGGGCCTCGCAGCGCGCACTCAGAGAGGGGCCCTCACAGTGCGCACACTCAGAGAGGGGCCCTCACAGTGCGCACACAGCACACAGAGAGGGGCCTCGCAGCGCGCACTCAGAGAGGGGCCCTCGCAGCGCACACACAGAGAGGGGCCTCGCAGCGCGCACTCAGAGAGGGGCCCTCACAGTGCGCACACTCAGAGAGGGGCCCTCACAGTGCGCACACAGCACACAGAGAGGGGCCTCGCAGCGCGCACTCAGAGAGGGGCCCTCGCAGCGCACACTCAGAGAGGGGCCCTCACAGTGCGCACACAGCACACAGAGAGGGGCCTCGCAGCGCGCACTCAGAGAGGGGCCCTCGCAGCGCGCACTCAGAGAGGGGCCCTCGCAGCGCACACACAGAGAGGGGCCCTCGCAGCGCGCACACAGAGAGGGGCCCTCGCAGCGCGCACTCAGAGAGGGGCCCTCGCAGCACGCACACAGAGAGGGGCCCTCGCAGCGCGCACACAGCACACAGAGAAGGGCCCTCGCAGCGCACACTCAGAGAGGGGCCCTCACAGTGCGCACACAGCACACAGAGAGGGGCCCTCGCAGCGCACACTCAGAGAGGGGCCCTCGCAGCGCGCACACAGCACACACAGAGGGGCCCTCACAGTGCACACACAGAGTGGGGCCCTCACAGTGCGCACACAGCACACACAGAGGGGCCCTCACAGTGCACACACAGAGTGGGGCCCTCACAGTGCGCACACAGCACACAGAGAGGGGCCTCGCAGTGCACACACAGAGGGGCCCTCGCAGTACGCACACTCAGAGAGGGGCCCTCACAGTGCGCACACAGCACACAGAGAGGCCCTCACAGTGCACACACAGAGAGTGAGTGAAGAAATTACAAAGGGAGGGAGGAAGAGAGGGAAAAAAGAGGGAGAGAGGTGGAGAGACAGAGTGTGGGAAGGGAGAAACAGGGAGGGAGAGAGTAAAAGAGAGATGTTGGGAGGCAGAGGGATGGAGAGAGGGAGAGAGAGAGAAAAAGAAAGGGCATGCAGAGGCGAGTGGTTATGGAACCCTGGCGCTGGAGGTGTGGGAGGGACCTGTTGGCAAGGACACCCCACTTCCACTGCCTCTGGTGACCTCACTTCCACTGCCAGCCAGCCTGAGTGTTATCACACACAGGGACGGACGGAAACACTGCGACATCAACCTTCTTAAAAATGCCTCTCAAATAAGTGTACCTGTAAACTACCAAGTTAAAAATAAATCGAAAACAGGTGTACCTGTAAACTGCAAAGTTATTTTGCAGGTGGCACACAGGAAAAAACCAGAGGGAAGAGGCGAGTATTTTTAAACACATAAACTCAAATTTATTAAACAAATACACATCACATGTATGCATTTGAAACGCTGACCAAAAGCAATCTTAGACAGGATACGCACAGACTGACGGGTATTATGAAGACATAAAAGCACATACCACTCTCATATCACTCTCCAGCAGACACAATTAGGCGCACTGTGAGGGGCCCTCGCAGCGCACACTCAGAGAGGGGCCCTCACAGTGCGCACACAGCACACAGAGAGGGGCCCTCGCAGCGCGCACTCAGAGAGGGGCCCTCACAGTGCGCACACTCAGGGAGGGGCCCTCACAGTGCGCACACAGCACACAGAGAGGGGCCCTCGCAGCGCGCACACAGCACACAGAGAGGGGCCCTCGCAGCGCACACTCAGAGAGGGGCCCTCGCAGTGCGCACACAGCACACAGAGAGGGGCCCTCACAGTGCGCACACAGCACACAGAGAGAGGCCCTCGCAGCGCACACTCAGAGAGGGGCCCTCACAGTGCGCACACAGCACACAGAGAGGGGCCCTCGCAGCGCGCACACAGCACACAGAGAGGGGCCCTCGCAGTGCGCACACAGCACACAGAGAGGGGCCATCACAGTGCGCACACAGCACAAAGAGAGGGGCCCTCGCAGCGCGCACTCAGAGAGGGGCCCTCACAGTGCGCACACTCAGAGAGGGGCCCTCACAGTGCGCACACAGCACACAGAGAGGGGCCCTCGCAGCGCGCACACAGAGAGGGGCCCTCGCAGCGCACACTCAGAGAGGGGCCCTCGCAGCGCACACTCAGAGAGGGGCCCTCACAGTGCGCACACAGCACACAGAGAGGGGCCCTCACAGCGCACACTCAGAGAGGGGCCCTCACAGTGCGCACACAGCACACAGAGAGAGGCCCTCGCAGCGCACACTCAGAGAGGGGCCCTCACAGTGCGCACACAGCACACAGAGAGGGGCCCTCGCAGCGCGCACACAGAGAGGGGCCCTCGCAGCGCACACTCAGAGAGGGGCCCTCACAGTGCGCACACAGCACACAGAGAGGGGCCCTCACAGCGCACACTCAGAGAGGGGCCCTCACAGCGCGCACACAGCACTCAGAGAGGGGCCCTCGCAGCGCCCACACAGAGAGGGGCCCTCAAAGCGCGCACTCAGCACACAGAGAAGGGCCCTCGCAGCGCACACTCAGAGAGGGGCCCTCGCAGGGCGTACACAGAGAGGGGCCCTCGCAGCGCGCACTCAGAGAGGGGCCCTCACAGTGCGCACTCAGCACACAGAGAGGGGCCCTCGCAGCGCACACTCAGAGAGGGGACCTCGCAGCGCACACACAGCACACACAGAGGGGCCCTCGCAGTGCACACACAGAGTGGGGCCCTCGCAGCGAGCACACAGAGAGGGGCCCTCACAGTGCGCACACAGCACTCAAAGAGGGGCCCTCACAGTGCGCACACAGCACACAGAGAGGGGCCCTCGCAGCGCGCACTCAGAGAGGGGCCCTCACAGTGCGCAAACAGCACACAGAGAGGGGCCTCGCAGCGCGCACTCAGAGGGGCCCTCACAGTGCGCACACAGCACACAGAGAGGGGCCCTCACAGTGCGCACACAGCACACAGAGAGGGGCCCTCACAGCGCGCACACAGAGAGGGGCCCTCGCAGCGCACACTCAGAGAGGGGCCCTCACAGTGCGCACACAGCACACAGAGAGGGGCCCTCATAGTGCGCACACAGAGAGGGGCCTCGCAGGGCGCACACAGAGAGGGGCCCTCACAGTGCGCACACTCAGAGAGGGGCCCTCGCAGCGCACACAGAGAGGGGCCCTCGCAGCGCACACTCAGAGAGGGGCCCTCACAGTGCGCACACAGAGAGGGGCCATCGCAGCACGCACACAGAGAGGGGCCCTCACAGCGCACACTCAGAGAGGGGCCCTCACAGTGCGCACACAGCACACAGAGAGGGGCCCTCGCAGCGCACACACAAAGAGGGGCCCTCACAGTGCGCACACAGCACACAGAGAGGGGCCCTCGCAGCGCACACACAGAGAGGGGCCCTCACAGTGCGCACACAGCACACAGAGAGGGGCCCTCACGGCGCACACACAGAGGGGCCCTCGCAGTGCGCACACTCAGAGAGGGGCCCTCGCAGCGCACACTCAGAGAGGGGCCCTCGCAGCGCACACTCAGAGAGGGGCCCTCGCAGGGAGTACACAGAGAGGGGCCCTCACAGCGCACACACAGAGAGGGGCCCTCGCAGTGCGCGCACAGCACACAGAGAGAGGCCCTCGCAGCGCACACTCAGAGAGGGGCCCTCGTAGCGCGCACTCAGAGAGGGGCCCTCACAGTGCGCACTCAGCACACAGAGAAGGGCCCTCGCAGCGCACACTCAGAGAGGGGCCCTCACAGTGCGCACACAGCACACAGAGAGGGGCCTCGCAGTGCACACACAGAGAGGGGCCCTCGCAGCGCACACTCAGAGAGGGGCCCTCGCAGCGCACACTCAGAGAGGGGCCCTCGCAGTGCGCACACAGCACACACAGAGGGGCCCTCGCAGTGCACACACAGAGTGGGGCCCTCACAGTGCGCACACAACACACAGAGAGGGGCCCTCACAGTGCAAACTCAGAGAGTGGCCCTCGCAGTGCACACACAGAGAGGGGCCCTCACAGTACGCACACTCAGAGAGGGGCCCTCGCAGCGCGCACACAGAGAGGGGCCCTCGCAGCGCGCACACAGAGGGGCCCTCACAGTGCGCACACAGCACACAGAGAGGGGCCCTCGCAGCGCACACAGAGAGGGGCCCTCACAGCGCACACAGAGAGGGGCCCTCACAGTGCGCACACAGAGAGGGGCCATCGCAGCACGCACACAGAGAGGGGCCCTCGCAGCACACACTCAGAGAGGGGCCCTCACAGTGCGCACACAGCACACAGAGAGGGGCCCTCGCAGCGCACACACAGAGAGGGGCCCTCACAGTGCGCACACAGGACACAGAAAGGGGCCCTCACGGCGCACACACAGAGGGGCCCTCGCAGCGCACACTCAGAGAGGGGCCCTCACAGTGCGCACACAGCACACAGAGAGGGGCCCTCGCAGCGCACACACAGAGAGGGGCCCTCACAGTGCGCACACAGCACACAGAGAGGGGCCTCGCAGTGCACACACAGAGAGGGGCCCTCGCAGCGCACACTCAGAGAGGGGCCCTCGCAGCGCGCACACAGCACACACAGAGGGGCCCTCACAGTGCACACACAGAGTGGGGCCCTCATAGTGCGCACACAGCACACAGAGAGGGGCCCTCACAGTGCGCACACAGCACACAGAGAGGGGCCTCGCAGTGCACACACAGAGAGGGGCCCTCGCAGCGCACACACAGAGAGGGGCCCTCGCAGCGCACACACAGCACACAGAGAGGCCCTCACAGTGCACACACAGAGAGTGAGTGAAGAAAATACAAAGGGAGGGAGGAAGAGAGGGAAAAAAAGAGGGAGAGAGGTGGAGAGACAGAGTGTGGGAAGGGAGAAACAGGGAGGGAGAGAGTAAAAGAGAGAGATGTTGGGAGGCAGAGGGATGGAGAGAGGGAGAGAGAGAGAAAAAGAAAGGGCATGCAGAGGCGAGTGGTTATGGAACCCTGGCGCTGGAGGTGTGGGAGGGACCTGTTGGCAAGGACACCCCACTTCCACTGCCTCTGGTGACCTCACTTCCACTGCCAGCCAGCCTGAGTGTTATCACACACAGGGACGGACGGAAACACTGCGACATCAACCTTCTTAAAAATGCCTCTCAAATAAGTGTACCTGTAAACTACCAAGTTAAAAATAAATCGAAAACAGGTGTACCTGTAAACTGCAAAGTTATTTTGCAGGTGGCACACAGGAAAAAACCAGAGGGAAGAGGCGAGTATTTTTAAACACATAAACCCAAATTTATTAAACAAATACACATCACATGTATGCATTTGAAACGCTGACCAAAAGCAATCTTAGACAGGATACGCACACACTGACGGGTATTATGAAGACATAAAAGCACATACCATTCGCAACATATCACTCTCCAGCTGACACAATTAGGGTCACTAAAAAAAACTAATCGACCAATCAGGAAAAGTCACACCCTAGACAGCAGGACAGAGCACATAAATATAAG
The DNA here is from genome assembly GCF_013347855.1 of Anguilla anguilla. Classification (NCBI taxonomy): domain Eukaryota; kingdom Metazoa; phylum Chordata; class Actinopteri; order Anguilliformes; family Anguillidae; genus Anguilla; species Anguilla anguilla. The sequence continues at coordinate 9,238,427 of NC_049219.1, read as the reverse complement.
TGACGGCAGTCAGACTTACTCCAACTTTTGTGTCCCCACTGCCTTCAGCTCGGAAGTCTGGGTTCACCTGCGGACAACAACAGACCTGCGGTCATTCACTCGACACACTCCACTGAGCACCTCACTAAACACAGTCCACTGAGCACACAGCACACAGAGAGGGGCCTTCGCAGCGCACACAGAGAGGGGCCCTCGCAGCGCACACTCAGAGAGGGGCCCTCACAGCGCACACTCAGAGAGGGGCCCTCGCAGCGCACACACAGAGAGGGGCCCTCACAGTGCGCACACAGCACACAGAGAGGGGCCCTCGCAGCGCACACACAGAGAGGGGCCCTCACAGTGCGCACACAGCACACAGAGAGGGGTCCTCGCAGTGCACACACAGAGTGGGGCCCTCGCAGCGCGTACACAGAGAGGGGCCCTCGCAGCGCGTACACAGAGAGGGGCCCTCGCAGCGCGCACTCAGAGAGGGGCCCTCGCAGCGCGCACTCAGAGAGGGGCCCTCGCAGCGCGCACTCAGAGAGGGGCCCTCACAGTGCGCACTCAGCACACAGAGAAGGGCCCTCGCAGCGCACACAAAGAGAGGGGCCCTCGCAGCGCGCACTCAGAGAGGGGCCCTCGCAGTGCGCACACTCAGAGAGGGGCCCTCACAGTGCGCACTCAGAGAGGGGCCCTCACAGTGCGCACTCAGAGAGGGGCCCTCACAGTGCGCACTCAGAGAGGGGCCCTCACAGTGCGCACTCAGAGAGGGGCCCTCACAGTGCGCACTCAGAGAGGGGCCCTCACAGTGCGCACTCAGCACACAGAGAAGGGCCCTCGCAGCGCACACTCAGAGAGGGGCCCTCACAGCGCACACTCAGAGAGGGGCCTCGCAGCGCACACTCAGAGAGGGGCCCTCACAGCGCACACTCAGAGAGGGGCCCTCGCAGCGCACACACAGAGAGGGGCCCTCACAGTGCGCACACAGCACTCAAAGAGGGGCCCTCGCAGCGCACACTCAGAGAGGGGCCCTCACAGTGCGCACACAGCACACAGAGAGGGGTCCTCGCAGTGCACAGACAGAGTGGGGCCCTCGCAGCGCGCACACAGAGAGGGGCCCTCGCAGCGCGCACTCAGAGAGGGGCCCTCGCAGCGCGCACTCAGAGAGGGGCCCTCGCAGCGCGCACTCAGCACACAGAGAGAGGCCCTCGCAGCGCACACTCGGAGAGGGGCCCTCACAGTGCGCACTCAGCACACAGAGAAGGGCCCTCGCAGCGCGCACACAGAGAGGGGCCCTCGCAGTGCGCACACTCAGAGAGGGGCCCTCACAGTGCGCAAACAGAACACAGAGAGGGGCCTCGCAGCGCACACTCAGAGAGGGGCCCTCGCAGCGCACACTCAGAGAGGGGCCCTCGCAGTGCGCACACAGCACACAGAGAGGGGCCCTCGCAGCGCACACTCAGAGAGGGGCCCTCGCAGCGCGCACTCAGAGAGGGGCCCTCACAGTGCGCACACAGAGAGGGGCCCTCGCAGCGCGCACTCAGAGAGGGGCCCTCGCAGCGCGCACTCAGAGAGGGGCCCTCGCAGCGCGCACTCAGAGAGGGGCCCTCGCAGCGCACACACAGAGAGGGGCCCTCACAGTGCGCACACAGCACACAGAGAGGGGCCCTCACAGTGCGCACACAGCACACAGAGAGGGGCCCTCGCAGCGCACACTCGGAGAGGGGCCCTCACAGTGCGCACACAGAGAGGGGCCATCGCAGCACGCACACAGAGAGGGGCCCTTACAGCGCACACTCAGAGGGGCCCTCGCAGGGCGTACACAGAGAGGGGCCCTCGCAGCGCGCACTCAGAGAGGGGCCCTCACAGTGCGCACTCAGCACACAGAGAAGGGCCCTCGCAGCGCACACAGAGAGGGGCCCTCGCAGCGCACACTCAGAGAGGGGCCCTCACAGCGCACACACAGAGTGGGGCCCTCACAGTGCGCACACAGCACACAGAGAGGGGCCCTCACAGTGCGCACACAGCACACAGAGAGGGGCCCTCACAGTGCGCACACAGCACACAGAGAGGGGCCTCGCAGCGCGCACTCAGAGAGGGGCCCTCGCAGCGCGCACACAGAGAGGGGCCCTCGCAGCGCGCACTCAGCACACAGAGAAGGGCCCTCGCAGCGCACACACAGAGAGGGGCCCTCACAGTGCGCACACAGAACACAGAGAGGGGCCCTCACAGTGCGCACACTCAGAGAGGGGCCTCACAGCGCACACTCAGAGAGGGGCCCTCACAGTGCGCACACAGAACACAGAGAGGGGCCCTCACAGTGCGCACACTCAGAGAGGGGCCTCACAGCGCACACTCAGAGAAGGGCCCTCACAGTGCGCACACAGCACACAGAGAGGGGCCCTCACAGTGCGCACACAGCACACAGAGAGGGGCCCTCGCAGCACACACAGAGAGGGGCCCTCGCAGCGCACACACAGAGAGGGGCCCTCACAGTGCGCACTCAGCACACAGAGAGAGGCCCTCGCAGCGCACACACAGAGAGGGGCCCTCGCAGCGCACACACAGAGAGGGGCCCTCGCAGCGCACACACAGAGAGGGGCCCTCACAGTGCGCACACAGCACTCAGAGAGGGGCCCTCGCAGCGCGCACTCAGAGAGGGGCCCTCGCAGCGCACACTCAGAGAGGGGCCCTCACAGTGCGCACTCAGCACACAGAGAAGGGCCCTCGCAGGGCACACTCAGAGAGGGGCCCTCACAGTGCGCACACAGCACACAGAGAGGGGCCTCGCAGTGCACACACAGAGAGGGGCCCTCGCAGCGCACACTCAGAGAGGGGCCCTCGCAGCGCACACACAGAGAGGGGCCCTCGCAGCGCGCACTCAGAGAGGGGCCCTCGCAGCGCGCACTCAGAGAGGGGCCCTCGCAGCGCGCACTCAGAGAGGGGCCCTCGCAGCACGCACACAGCACACACAGAGGGGCCCTCGCAGTGCACACACTCAGAGAGGGGCCCTCACAGTGCGCACACAGCACACAGAGAGAGGCCCTCGCAGCGCACACACAGAGAGGGGCCCTCGCAGCGCACACACAGAGGGGCCCTCGCAGTGCACACACTCAGAGAGGGGCCCTCACAGTGCGCACACAGCACACAGAGAGAGGCCCTCGCAGCGCACACACAGAGAGGGGCCCTCGCAGCGCACACACAGAGAGGGGCCCTCACAGTGCGCACACAGAGAGGGGCCCTCACAGTGCGCACACAGCACACAGAGAGGGGCCCTCGCAGTGCACACTCAGAGAGTGGCCCTCGCAGTGTGCACTCAGAGGGGGGCCCTCGCAGCGTGCACTCAGAGAGGGGCCCTCGCAGCGCACACTCAGAGAGGGGCCCTCACAGTGCGCACACAGCACACAGAGAGGGGCCCTCGCAGCGCACACTCAGAGGGGCCCTCGCAGCGCACACACAGAGAGGGGCCCTCGCAGCGCACACTCAGAGAGGGGCCCTCACAGTGCGTACACAGAGAGGGGCCCTCACAGTGCGCACACAGCACACAGAGAGGGGCCTCGCAGCGCGCACTCAGAGAGGGGCCCTCACAGTGCGCACACAGCACACACAGAGGGGCCCTCGCAGTGCACACAGAGTGGGGCCCTCACAGTGCGCACTCAGAGAGGGGCCCTCGCAGTGCACACACAGAGTGGGGCCCTCACAGTGCGCACTCAGAGAGGGGCCCTCGCAGTGCACACACAGAGTGGGGCCCTCGCAGTGCGCACAATCAGAGAGGGGCCCTCACAGTGCGCACACAGCACACAGAGAGGGGCCCTCGCAGCGCGCACTCAGAGAGGGGCCCTCACAGTGCGCACACTCAGAGAGGGGCCCTCGCAGCACGCACTCAGAGAGGGGCCCTCGCAGCACGCACTCAGAGAGGGGCCCTCGCAGCGCACACTCAGAGAGGGGCCCTCGCAGCGCACACTCAGAGAGGGGCCCTCGCAGCGCACACTCAGAGAGGGGCCCTCACAGTGCGCACACAGCACACACAGAGGGGCCCTCGCAGTGCACACACAGAGTGGGGCCCTCGCAGCGCACACACAGAGAGGGGCCCTCGCAGCGCACACACAGAGAGGGGCCCTCGCAGTGCACACACAGATAGGGGCCCTCGCAGTGCGCACACAGCCCACAGAGAAGGGCCCTCGCAGCGCACACTCAGAGAGGGGCCCTCACAGTGCGCACACAGCACACAGAAAGGGGCCCTCGCAGCGCACACTCAGAGAGGGGCCCTCACAGTGCGCACACAGCACACAGAGAGGGGCCCTCGCAGCGCACACTCAGAGAGGGGCCCTCGCAGCGCACACACAGAGAGGGGCCCTCGCAGCGCACACTCAGAGAGGGGCCCTCACAGTGCGTACACAGAGAGGGGCCCTCACAGTGCGCACACAGCACACAGAGAGGGGCCTCGCAGCGCGCACTCAGAGAGGGGCCCTCACAGTGCGCACACAGCACACACAGAGGGGCCCTCGCAGTGCACACAGAGTGGGGCCCTCACAGTGCGCACTCAGAGAGGGGCCCTCGCAGTGCACACACAGAGTGGGGCCCTCACAGTGCGCACTCAGAGAGGGGCCCTCGCAGTGCACACACAGAGTGGGGCCCTCACAGTGCGCACAATCAGAGAGGGGCCCTCACAGTGCGCACACAGCACACAGAGAGGGGCCCTCACAGGGCGCACACAGCACACAGAGAGGGGCCCTCGCAGCGCGCACTCAGAGAGGGGCCCTCACAGTGCGCACACAGAGAGGGGCCCTCGCAGCACGCACTCAGAGAGGGGCCCTCGCAGCGCACACTCAGAGAGGGGCCCTCGCAGCGCACACTCAGAGAGGGGCCCTCGCAGCGCACACTCAGAGAGGGGCCCTCGCAGCGCACACTCAGAGAGGGGCCCTCACAGTGCGCACACAGCACACACAGAGGGGCCCTCGCAGTGCACACACAGAGTGGGGCCCTCGCAGCGCACACACAGAGAGGGGCCCTCGCAGCGCACACACAGAGAGGGGCCCTCGCAGTGCACACACAGATAGGGGCCCTCACAGTGCGCACACAGCCCACAGAGAAGGGCCCTCGCAGCGCACACTCAGAGAGGGGCCCTCACAGTGCGCACACAGCACACAGAGAGGGGCCCTCGCAGCGCACACTCAGAGAGGGGCCCTCACAGTGCGCACACAGCACACAGAGAGTGGCCCTCGCAGTGCACACACAGAGAGGGGCCCTCGCAGCGTGCACACAGAGAGGGGCCCTCGCAGCGCACACTCAGAGAGGGGCCCTCACAGTGCCCTCGCAGCACACACTCAGAGAGGGGCCCTCGCAGTGCGCACACTCAGAGAGGGGCCCTCGCAGTGCGCACACTCAGAGAGGGGCCCTCGCAGTGTGCACACTCAGAGAGGGGCCCTCGCAGTGGCCCTCAGAGCGACCCTCAGAGCGGGTGCCTGGCGCTGCGTAGCGATGGCACACGGTAGCGGAGCAGGCCGACGGCTGAACGTCTGCATGTCTATCAGACTGCTGCGCCGGGCACGGGGGGCTGGCATTCCAGTGGCAACACTGCCATCTACAGGCAGACTGCAGCAGCTGCAGCGTCCTTCCAGCATCCAGTCGCAGAAGCCTTCAACAGCGGGGTGAAACCGGCCGGGTTTGTTCGCCGTGTTTAAAAATGTCTGTGGGGGGAGAGGGGCGGGGGGGAAAAGAGAGGGGCGGAGGAAAGGTGGAGAGCAGTGGAGGAAAGCAGGAGGGGCGTAGGTGGAAGCGGGCTGACCTCAGCTGCCAGGTAGTTCCCCGTGGCGAGGTGCTTGAAGCGGAAGAGGCTGTTCCACTGGCCGGCCCCTCCCCTACAGGGGTCATAGTGCACCACCTGCAAAACATCACACCAATCAGCTACTCTGTACGGCTAAACGCGGCACTATGGCAACCACAGCTTACAGAATGAGCTAAAGTGTGTCTATTAGGCTTGTTTAACTGTGTGTACACTGCAAATAATTATTTTCCTTTCAGGAAAAAGTTTATCTATTCTAGCCCTAAGGTGTGATCATATGAGATATGAGTCATTGTTTGCCCTAATGACTGTTCTTGATGGAATCTGTGGCATGGATGAATGACTGGGGTGGGGGTGGCCTTGCCTCTATTTCCCAGAGTGCTTTGGAGCTGGTGGCGGAGGTGGCGGACTGGCGCAGGGTGGTCCGGAGGAAGATGTGCTGCTGCTGCTTGTACTCGTCGCAGGTCAGGAACTTCTCCTGCTCGGCGTGGAACAACCGGACCACATCGCCCTGGGAGAAAGACCAACACCGTGAACTACACGCCACACACTACAGAGCGCACCACAAACTACAGACCACACCACACACTACAGAGCGCACCAGAAACTACAGAGCACACCAAACTACAGACCACACCACAAACTACAGACTACACCAAAAACTCACAGCCCTTTTTGTTTGGAGGAACATAAAAGACACTGCTTCTAAACTCCATTACATCAAACAAGGCCCATCAAGAAGGTAAGAGCATTGAAACTTTGCATGTGCCTGACTATGTCTGTTAGAGTTCACTCTGAGAGGGGGCCAGCAACAGATGACAATTCACTCACCCCCTTTAAGATGTCCTCCTTGTAGTCACTGAACTTCATGAAGAGAGCGACTTTCCAGCTGGTGTTGCAGTTCACCGCATTGACCTGTCAGCACAGGGAATCAAGCACAGCAGCGATCGGGGTTTAGCCTCCAGCCTCAGCGACTTTTAAACGGCACAACAGCTGGAAAGGTTCAGAGCTAAAGTTCACACAATCCGTTCTCCATTACATAATCCATGAACTCGGTTCATCATGAAAACCTTTCAAAAAAACCAGAAAATTTTCCATTAAAAAAAATCTTGAAGCCACCAGAAGACTGCACACTCCAGAGCCAATCAGGACTGAGGCTGCATCAGGTGCAGCTGAGAGAGGCGGGTAGGAGAGCCAATCAGGACAGAGGCTGTAGTGGGGAGGAGCCACTCACCTCCTTGCATCCGGCGTTGTCCAGCAGCTCGATGTTGCTGGCGTGGAGGGGCTGCCCGGCGTTCACAGGCATCAGCACCACCTTGTCCCCGACCACCACCTGGAGAACAGAGAGGCAGTGAGACCGGACGAGAGCAGACATCACCGCGGATAAACAGGAGGAACAGACAGACCAGGAACGAGGTCACTTCCTGTTTCACACACACACACAACCAGAGTCAGATTTCCCTCCCTAATGAAGACCCAACAAACACACACAGTCAGATTTCCCTCCCTAACGGGGACCTAACACACACACACAGTCAATCAGGTTTCCCTCCCTAACAGCGACCCAACACACACAGCCAGGTTTCCCTCCCTAACAGCGACCCAACACACACACACACACACACACACACACACACACAGCCAGGCTTCCCTCCCTAACAGCGACCCAACACACACACACACACACACACACACACAGCCAGGTTTCCCTCCCTAACAGCGACCCAACATACACACACACAGCCAGATTTCCCTCCCTAACGGGCACCCAACACACACACACACACACACAGCCAGGTTTCCCTCCCTAACAGCGACCCAACACACACACACACACACACACACACACACACACAGCCAGGCTTCCCTCCCTAACAGCGACCCAACACACACACACACACACACAGCCAGGTTTCCCTCCCTAACGGGCACCCAAGCGGTCCCCCTCTAGTAGGCTGTGTAACCCACATTGTCCCCTTCGCTGCGCAGCTTCCAGAAGGGCTGGATGTAGAACCAGGAGCCCTCGTTCCCCGCCGCGTCCAGGGACACGCGCATGGCGTTCTTCTCCAGCAGCGCCGGGAGCCGCTTGTTCACCGTCAGGAACTTGTTGCTCTTGATGTGAAGCAACTGCAAGGGGGGGGGGAAAAAAAGCAACCAAAACACGTGTTCAGAAGGAAGGGGCAGAGCGCAAGGCTCAGTTCCAAAAGGAGCACTTCCTCCTCCTCACTAGAGGTACAACTTGTATAAATTTTGATTTAAACTGACTTTCATAACATATTTTCGCCCAAACAAAATTGTTTTTCACTAAAAGGAACGTTGAGATCTTAAATGCTAAACGTAACAAATGACTATTTATGTTGTAAACAGCATCCTCTATTGGTAAAAAGTAGTATTATGCACCACAGTGAAAACTAAATCTATGATCAAATAAGTACCTTTACAAAAAGGGAAGGACATTTAAATCAGTAAAAACACTGAAAAATACAATGATTTTAACAAAAATAAGGCTCTGTTCCAGCATTATAGTATAGAAAATATTATAATGCAACACTAAAGTGCATCTGCATTGAAGAATCCACAAAATAAATACCAAAAAATGTACGTCAAGTGTGGGTTACTTGAACTATGTTACCATAGTACAGGTGTGGGTTACCTGAATGATGTTACCATAGTACAGGTGTGGGTTACCTGAATGATGTTACCATAGTACAGGTGTGGGTTACCTGAATGATGTTACCATAGTACAGGTGTGGGTTACCTGAATGACGTTGCTGTATTTGACCACTTCTCCCAGCAGTTTCTTGTTCTCTGTATCATTCTGCTTCTGCTCCAGTTTTGCTGCATGCTGGTAAGAATGTGTGAACTGGTCAGATGGTCACATGATTTTTCCCACAATGCAATATCAAACCAGTATATCAGGACTGAAGAATAATGTTTCCGATTTGGTGTGCTCAGCATGCTTCATAAAACAGAACAGACACTGGACAAAAAAAAAAAAGATGCAAGGCCATCAACCGCCAAATCCATTTAAACCATTAGCATACTGTGCAGCTAACAGATGACCACAATATTAAGGGGCAGCGATTAGCCAGAGAGAATACAGTGGGCACACGCATTCTCTATTTAAAACAAGGGTCCAAGTGCATTGTGGGACTCATGCAGAGCGTGTGAGAGGCAGGGAGCTCTAATGACACAGTCAGCTCTGGCACGACAGCGTGCATTCTGGGATTTCGTGAAAACGTCCCAACAAAGATAGTTACCCAACGAAGCAAGACGTTTCACTCATGGTTTCCGAAAAGGCTTTAATATTATGCTGTTGATACGTCCGGGAATTTTTATTAAAAAACAAATGCTCGCGTTGAGGACAATGTCAGTTGTAAAGATATATTTTTCAAAACGATAATTAAGAAATGTAGACAAAATATGGACGCTAATGTTTTTAGTTTTTTTCCATTGGAGAAAATTCCATTATTGCATTTAGTGTTGGTGTAGGCCTACAAAAACCACAGTTTTATCCAGCATGTGAGAAAGAATTTTGAGGCGACACCCTATTTTTCTTGGAGCGCTAGGCGGTTTTCGAGCAGGGCGGGGCAGTGGGGAAGGGTGTTGAGAGAGGGTGTGGAGCGGCTACACACCCTCGTGAGTGAGAAGCGGGATTTAATATCACTCAACACCGCACGCACACACACACTCTGAACTCACCACACCAGGACACTCTGGAGGAAACTGCGAGACAGTGCGTAGGGGGGGTCCATTACAGGACATCTTTGTGGGGACTACGACCGGCCAGGAGATACACAGTGTGTAACAGACCATAACAGGACATCTTTGTAGAGACTTCGACTGGTTGGTACACACAAACGACCCACCTGTAGCTTCTTTAGCAGGTCTTCCTCAGTGTTGTTGCCCTGTTTTCCTTGCTTAGCCTTCCAGAACTGCTTCTGTGCGGAGTATCTGTTCATAGGGCAGACCTTGAACAGGCAGTCTGGTGAAATAAAAAAAATGAAAAAAGAAGGACACTTCAGGACACAAGGACAGGTGAAGTTTCTTTGCAAAGGGAATGCGTACAGGTTCCTTAATCGAGCTCGAAACTGCCCTGTTCTGCCCGTTTGGAATGGCCACAATCTCCTCTGAATCACACCATAACAAAAATAAATATAACCTGCAATTAAACCTTTTGTTTCATTATTGAGTTGTTTATAATTTTGCTAAATTATTGGTAAAATTCCTCCTTATTTCGAAAATTACTGAAATGGGCAGAAGTAGAATTCTATTGGGATCTAAAGGGTTAATTATTATTCAAGCATTTCATGTTAGCTACTTACAAACACAAGTAGTGTTATACAGGATATGCATCTATTTCACTGAGTCATGGTTATTACTTCACTCATCACAATATTATGTAACTATATTCCAAAACCAATGTTTGCCATCAAGCAATTATCATAATAATAATAAATGGGGAATGTGATAATTGTTATCTAGAAAGCAGTTCAAGAGGGTGAGCTGATCTTGGCTGACTTCAACTTTCTCCTGTAGCAAAAGAAACAAGTTATGAAACCAGATGCTAAATATATTGCACTATGTCATGAACATTTTCAACCTTGTCATTTATTATCATTATTATTATTATTGTTATTATTATGAAAGAAGCGTTAACTTGTGCAGAAAGGTGTCATGTTTAACTTCTTAACAGCAGCCAGGTTCAGTTCACTTACAGATTCTTTGCAACACATGCTCTTACCAGGGCCCACACCTTTGTACACAATCGTAAGTACCTCTGGATAAGAGAGCCTGCTCAATGCCAACATGTAGACCCACGTTGCCCTAATCTGACTGCAAACAGAGGCCATGCTGTTGGCAACTGCTCAGCAGCTAAAAAAGCTAAAACGGCTAACACTGAAACAACCAAAATTGTACATTGAAAGTGCAGGGGGAAAAAAAAAAAGGCTAGCCGGTAACTGTTAGCAGCAGTACTCATGATCAGAGGGCTTGAGTTTCCTCAACAAAAAGTTTGGTTTCATTTACAAACAAAAAGTTGAGAAACTCAAAAGCTAGCTCTTCTGGCCGCTGAGAAGAGTTCTCCCACAGATCCGTACGTGCCTGGAATGGCACATTTCCAGGCCTAGATGTGTGCCACGCAGCGCACCTATATAAAAACCTCACACAAAGCCCCCTTTCATAGGCCGGCGCCGCTCCAGGAAGCTGTAAAATGGGGGCAACCAGGGAGCCAAGGACACGCGGTGCCGTTGTTCTGCCGGGGTGGATTCCGGGCCTTTCCGGGCCTGGTCTCACCCCAGAGGCGCCGCCTCCACCCCGAGCCCGGGCCACGGAGCCGGCCGCGGGTTCGAACGGGACGAAACTCCAGCGGGTTTTTCCCCGGGGTGCAGCCGAGCTCAAACCTGCACTTATGGACCCCGCCGTCACTTAAAAACAGTGCCAACGTCTTGCCGAACACAGCCTCTAAGCAGTCATCATCCACACAGCAGGATCATCATTACCAACGCAGTCATCACAACCCTAATCACAAAAGTAAATCAATCCTCATCAATGGGCAGCTGCTTCATTTAATGTGTATCACCATACAGAAGTCTTATAAGTCATACTTGTTTCTTCATTAAGGTCAGAATTAACTTTTTTTAATACGGCTATTTTCCAATGGCTATTTTTCTACCAATTAACATCCCTGTTTTTTTGTTTCTTTCTTTTTCCACCGCCCCATTTGTAACAACCAATCGTGTTTGAGACCCTCCCCCAACGCTGGAACTCCCTCCTACAGTGAAGTAGCCTGCGCCGTCGGCAACCGCCGTCGGCAACCGCCGCCGCTTCGAGCGCCGCGGTCCGCCGACAACACGGCGTCTCGCTCACCTCTGAACTTTTTGGGAGGGTTGGCCAGGTCCCCGGCGTCCGGCTGCACCACGCAGCGGTCGTCCACCAGCCTAGACGAAGAAAACAGTTATAATCGGTTAGAAATTTAAAGTGGCGGGACACCCAAGATCCACGCATAAGTCATTACTGTAAAAGAGGTTTCCAGTTTAAGGTACGCTATAGGCATGTGCTAAAATTGCACGCATGGTTCATATGTTGTAGTTCTTCAGTTATGTTTCATTTTTAATAATAATGTCTGAACGATGCTGTTTGGGGTTAGGGGCAGGGTTTTGCTGTATAGTTGTTTTTTGTTTTTTTTTTAAGCTCTGCTTGAAATGACAGCCAGGCCAACTGGAGAGAGAACTAATTCTGACTGTTTTCCCTGTGAGGAAACCCTGCCCTGGGTCCAAAACACCATCGGCGTCTTCTGCAGTCCTGGTGCAGGGCGCTCCTCGTGGTTTTTAATGGCCTCGGTCCGGAACGTGGAGCCCATACACCCACTTGCTAGAGCGGGTCCTCGGGTTTTTGTGCAAACCGCTACACTTTCCGTCCGTAGGGCTATCTGACTTCAGTCCTGACTGACTTTCCACGTCCGTTTGAACCACTGACGTTCCGAGAGTTCGGAAATGGAGCCTAAATTGGTTCAAATCAAGGTGGCGATTGGCGGCGCCGGGCTGGGAACTAAGGAATCGGTGTCTGCTGACTTTGCGCATAGACTAAAGGACCTGCGCTGTGTTTCGCGACAAAAATCTCTTTCCTTGAGAGGGAGCTGCAGCAAGCTACCCCAGACGTCTCTTTGCACCCAAACCAGAGTGGCCAGTTGCGCCTCTGTCGTCACGGCTACGCCAGATGAGCAACACCGAACACCGAACAAACAGGAAAGAGGCTTCTGCTAGAGCCAAGCATGCAAACGTCGCTGCAAAAATACCCACGTGCCCCCAAGCAGTCGCACCTCCCCCCGCACGCACTGCTTTTGACTGACAGGCATGTCCCTACACACGGGCTCACCTCAACCACATTCCAAGTGCTTTAAATTCAGAATAAGGAGGAAGACCATACAGTACAGTACCACACCACAATTCTGGACACAAAGAGCTCGTTAAGGGCTGAAATTATACTGCGTATCTTAACAAGGCGCCGAACGTTGGGCTGCATGTTCAGTTGCCACGGCATTATCCGATACGCTGTATTTATTGATAGACTGCAGGTGGCCGTTCGAAGAACACACTTCCTGAACCAAAAAAACAACAAACTCTCTCTCATACAGCGAGAACATTGCTTAGTTCTGATATCCGGGGGGGGGGGGATAGGGGGGGCAGGGGATTCACAGAATGCATTTTAATGACACCCCCCCCCCCCCCATTTCTCCTCAATGTGAAGCACCCAGCAGTATTCATCATCGGAGCTTGTTGATGTAACCTCCACTACGAGTTCAGTACGATGCAGACGCACTCTCTCTCCTTTCATAGCTGCCGATGACATCACACGCTTTAATTAAATGGCATGTACAGTCGTACAAAATTTGACAATGTTTAGCACTGTCCAATTATGTCTGACTAACACACAGTAGCTACTAACTAACTTGTGAGGAACATGTGGGCGTGGTAAAAATGATAATTATTATTATAACTATAATTTGTATTTTCAATTGCCAACACAACCAATTTACTTTTTCCACATTTATGTATGGAATGGCTCTCCAGGGCCTCCATCCACAAGCAGAGGAAACACTGCTTTGAGCACAGAGCAGGGAAGCCTAGCCTGAAGCCACAGTCACCTACACCTACACCCTCCAGATAAGCACACTCACACTCGCGTCCCCTTCACTATACCTCACAGTGCACGTTGATATACGCCCTTATCGCACAACTGCAAGACCCGACGTCTCTACTTCCTTAAACGCCTCTGCTCCTTATCGTACAACTAGAAACACTATCAAACACTGGACAATGAGTTAAATCACCCCAGCAGGTTAGGTAGTCTGCCACATTAAATGGAGAGTATGAGCAGGTTAGGTAGACCGCCACATTAAATGGAGAGTATGAGCAGGTTAGGTAGACCGCCACATTAGCTTAGGGACAAATGGAATAAGGGTTGACAGTACAGAAACTAAGCTGCTTCTACTCTCCTGGTCCAGAGCAAGCTTCAGCTTGTACCGGGAGAGAAAGCGGGACCGTGTCCTTGTGTCCACGACAGCTCGTGTCAGGGCCTATTTTTGTCAGAGGAAGTTTAGTTCATGATATCTTATCACGGCCTTCTCTGAGATTACGAAAGTTCTGTCCTTGCATTCTGGGAAAGGTAGTCCTTTTTTTTCCCCCCCCAAAGATTGTCAGACCTTTCTATTCAAAACGGCAGCTAAACTACGCCGGTGATTGTATTCAAAAGCAGGGCGAGGTAAGCGCACGGCGGCAGGAAGCGCTAATTTCGCGGCCAAAACAAAGGCGCGCATTGTCCGCCACTTAATTGGGCCCCCCCTTCCTTAACGGCATCCAGTCCGCGTCTAAAGGAGAAACAATAGAGGCTAATAGGATGTGTATCAAGTGCAAAAATCTGGACAACAGGAAATGTGGAATATAAACTTCTCAGTGGAGCTCATAAAAGAGTGATGCTGAGAGAGAGGGGAGAAGGGTGAGGGCAGGCTGGTCAGAGGGGAGAGGGGAGAAGGGTGAGGGCAGGCTGGTCAGAGGGGAGATGAGACAGGGGCCAGCTGTTCAATCAGCTGAATTTAATTATCAAATAAATTTGGTTAATTGTTTGATTGAGTAACTAAGGGGGAGGTAACTTTTTCACATGGGTGACATCGGGGTTTGGTAACTTTTTTCATTAAACAAATGAATAATAATTTTAAAAATGCATTTTGTGTTTATTCAGGTTCCCTTTGCCTAACATTACATTTTGTCAAAAATTCTGTCTGAAAATATTCAGTGTGACAAATGCACAATAATAATCAGGAAAGGGGGAAAATACTTTTTCACAGCACTGTATATACTTTAGTTACTCCATCCATCCATTAACTATACCCACTTATTCCTGGTCAGGGTCACAGGGGGCTGGAGCCTATCCCAGCATGCAGTGGGCGAGAGGCAGGAATCAGCGCCTACAGGCGTCGTCACGGCGAGAAGCGACCGGGGAGGGGGAGAGCGAGTCGCCCGAGGCGGTGGGACGGAGAAAGCCGGGCGGGGTGCGAGGATCGAGACCGAGTTCGGCAGACCTGCTCCGCTCACTGCCCCCGAAGGCCAGACGAAAAGCAGCCAAACTTTGACAGACTTTGCAGACAAAACCAGCGCCGATCCTGTTTGTTTTTCTGGGACAGTGATTAAACGCAGCCAACAATCGGCACGGGGGGCGGGGGGGGGGGGTCTGCATCCCCGGCCCTGGGGGGGCCACGGGGTCTGCTGTTTTTTAGGCTGGACCGCAACAGCGTGGGGCCAGCCCTACAAACGCGAATGTCTGTGACTGACTGAGTGAGTGAGTGAGCGAGTGAGCGATGAAGTTACACCATTGGTCGGCCGGATGAAGTGCGTTAGGTCCAGCCATACACTAGGATTTGACCTGGTCTTGTTTTCCACTGTGACTCAGCCCTCAGCAGATGGGCTAAAGCTGCTGCTCACATCTTTACTGTGAAAAGAAGTGAACCTACTTAGGCCCCATACGTTTTAATTCACGGATACTCCCAAATAAACCTCAGCAGCTAACAATACAGAGTGCAGAGTGTGGCCACCCGACTCCAGTACAGCCCTCCCAGGCGCCGTCACGTCAGGGGCCTTGTCTGATCTCGCGACCTGCCGCAGCACGCCCCAAATGCAAAACCGTTCCTCTGGAACTAGAGAACCAGAACTAGAAAACCAATCACTGGCCCCCGGGGCAGCGAGCTAGCGGCTCCGCCTAGCCGCCGATCCGCTTTGAAGCGGGGTGGGAAACTAACACCGGCCGCCAGCTGAGCTCAGGCAAAAACGTTATCTGTGGGCTGGTGCGTTAAGTCTATTCTAAAGTCTAGTTGTCTGGTAAAACAGTGAAACTGGCTGGTGAATTTTGGGATGCACCGGCCACTGTGGCTATTGGACGGAAAGGCTAGCTTTCCGGCGCTGTTTTCAAACCTCACATCCCGGCTCTGGTTTCTCTGTATCGCAACCTCTGGGGCGACAGACTCCCCCCCCCCCCCCCCCCCCCCCAAAAGTTACAATGACACAGCAGTCTTCTGTTGTGGACTGAAGACCGACCTCTTCAGACTGTCCCCACTTCTCCTCCTATCAGCACTCAGAACCCCCCCCCCCCCCCCCCCCAAAGCCCTCCTATGCCCCCCCTAAATGTAAAAATGATCCAAGAGCACCAGAAAAGCTTTAGTTTTTTTACGCTTTGACCAAATATTCAAAATTCCACACGAAACACACAATATTCCAGCGCTCGTCGTCAAACGACTGCCTTGAATGGCGTTTTGAAATTGTTTTTTTTTTTGTTTTTTTTTTGCAAGCGGTCATAAGATTCAGAACGCTGAAGCGGTCGCCCGCTTGCTGCGCAGACTGGCCCCAGCTGAGATAAGGCCGGACTGCGGGTCGAGCTCATGCCGGGGTTAATGAGTTACAGGACTGCTTGCCTTTCTGAAGCCAGTTTTTTCCAAACACACCTGCTTTCCATTCAGCCAGCGACAACATAACCCCCGGGACACACTTCCACAAGCCGGGCACTGGACCCAAACTAGACGTTCCCGGCACCAAAAGCAAGTGAGAAGGGCTGGGCATTAAAACGTAATAATCATCACAGTTTTAGAGCACAATAACGGTTGGGTCTATTGGCTGGCTTTAATCATACCTCCGAACTTCTCAGGCCACAATCCTATATACCGGGTGTAGATATGACAGCCAATCAGAAGCACCGCCATGAAACTTCCACGGGATGCGTTTTGATTGATCACATGCATGGTCTTGCTGCTGATTGGCTGTCAGACCAACCAGGAGCAGTGGTGATTTTCTTCCCAGAAGCATTTAATCTGCTTCTGACGTTTTTTTTTGGCTCACTATGCATCCGGTGCGATAAAAGAAAAAAACGTACCGCTTGGCTGCGATGACTGCCATTTCGCTCAAAAATATTTTATAAATGTAAACATGGTTTATTACATTTATCCCCCATCACTCGAGGTGAGGAATGCAATTTTATAAACACAGCAGTCACCTTCTGCCAAGGCAACAGACAGGCTTTACTATAGTCCATGGCACTGATCGACAAGGAAATGGCCCAACTAAATTTTCAATACAAGTATCATTTCCAGGGTAGAAGGCCACAGCCTTTGTTTGTCACATATGACTGAGATATTGACAATGTCGTTTATGTTTTTTACAATGACAGAATGACTTTGCTCAACTTGTCATGACTGGACCTAACTAAACAATATTTCTTGGACGCACACGTATACTCAGAAACTAGGCTGCTGCAATATTGCTTCTATTTCAAAGACTTACACGTTTCGCTTAGAAATGACTGCAGAATTCCAGCGTAGAGCTTGGACTGTTTCGCCACTCCGCGTTGTTTCCAAATGGCAAATCAACTCCCTGGCCGCTGTTGAACAGCCCTTGGTAGTTAGATAATTAATTGTTCGTTGCTAAGGGATGATAAACCTGGTGGCCCGGCTAAATCCAGTTAATGGACAACTCAGCAGCATTTGTTTATGTAAATTAGACATGTTTGAACTCTGAGGTTATACTCGCAGAGGCTTTGCACTGCAGTTAGCTAAATGTTTTGCATAAAAATGCAATCTGTTTACCCGGACGCAGTACAGTTTCCCCACCTCAGTGCAGTTGTCAGCAGAAGGCCTTTCAACAACTTTAAATTACTTCCTACTTCGTGCAACAGGCAATGTGAATGCGCCCTCTCTTCACAAACGAAACGGCGTTTTCGTTCAAATTCGATTGGACTCGTGTATCAGTGTGGCTGTAAAATTAAACAATGTCACAAATGCTACTGAAAACAGATTTGTTTGTTCTTAATTAGGCAGCGAAGATACCTACCCCAAAGTGCTAATGAAGCCATTCACCGTTCCTTCCGCATAGAGGGAAACTATGTCACCGATGTGAAGAAAACTGGATCTGTGATCAGACATGTTTTGTCAGATTTTCTCCAGTTTGACTCCCAGGCAAGAGAGACACATAAACTCTGAGTAAAGTATGCAGCTTGGCAAAGCTGACCGCACAGAATCGTTGCAGCGTGTCTTCGATATTTCCTGCGCTTCGGGGTCCTCCCTCGAGTTCAGAAAAGTCGACCTCCGAAACGGAAAAGCATGTTTAGTAGCCTAGGTGCCGCGCTGGGGGAGAAAAAAACGATGGCGTCACCGAGAGAGGACCGCAGCCTTCGATTAGCGTCTGCAGTATATCGTTTCAATTCATGTGTTCAACTCCTTCCTGAGCCTCGAACAGACGCTCAAGATTCGGCACTTCATTCACGCGCTGGGAGGAGACAGCCTCGCCCGGGTTAAATGAGCCTTCGCCTGTAGTGAAGGAAGTTGCACGAGACTGCCGGGGCAAGCTACGCGTACTTCGGTAAATGGTTAATAAATTAGCCTATCAAAGGTTTTCCAACATACCACTGCTTCAAGCAGCAAAAAAATCAAAAAGAACTATATACAATTTATAGAATGTAAACGAAATGTGAACACAAACATTTTAGAAGTTTGCATCCAGACTTTTGCTGTTCTGCGCGTAACGGTTGTCGAACTGGTTAAATCTGTACGTACTGAACCATCCCCCTTAATAGTGAACAGGTGTCACAATCAGCCTCGTTTCAAAGTCAAAACTAGCTTTCTGTTTTTTCCTTCTTTAATCCTTTATTTATGCATCTATTGTTTATTTATCCAAAACGTACAGAACAAGCTAAAACAATTAACTGAATTTGCAAACCAACGAAACGTATGTTAGGCAACAACGAAATAACAGCAATCGAAACAATAACAATGTATTTAAAACGGGGTTTTTAGAGAACTTAATGATAAAACTTAGGGAAACGGTCAGAAAATAAAGTGGCAAACAAATAACGAATCGCACATATCGAATAATTCTCCATGCCTCATTATTGACATGGAAGAAGTTAGGAAGCGCTAAACCATTTTTAAGTATATTAGCTCTCGCCAGATTAGAATGCTATTGGCATTCCTGATGTGACTCCTGGCGTCGAGTTACTGTTTTGTTTGCATTTAGGACAAACCCCAGAACAAGTAAAGTCACATTTGTTTCTAAAAACAGGAGCTGAATAAACCTTCTACAGCCTTTATGTAGAAGGCGTAGTCTTTTCATGTATTTGTACTCACCTATAAGCTGTTGGTGTACTGTTAAACTTTTTAATAACATTTCAAACATTTAAACAAAGGTTCATATATCCACAGATCTATTAGAAGCTTTGCACAAACACTTAACCAATTTCAAAGTTTCGCACATGGAGAAAATATTTTAAACAGCTGTAAATGTTGTGTTTACATAAATATATCATACGTTAACCAAATGGGACATGCCTGTCACGATCAAAGCTTAGCAACTGATACATGTTTTTAAAGTCTTACATGTTTAGTAAATGAGAGGTGTAAATAAATGAACACTCCAGTATAAATATATCGGGTCGAGTTGTAGAAATGGGTGGGCCTGCAGTTTCGCTGTGATACTCTTGCATAGCTTTTAAAACCTAATGACCGTTAACATTCATCCCAGACAACTGGCTCATTACATCTGCAACTCTACACCATCTCTGAGGAATGGTTAAAATATGGCCATTTGTGATGGCTGAGAATGGAACAAAAATAAAACCACTGACTTTTTTTTTTTTTTGCATTATTAGTAGATAACAAAATGTCCTGCTAAGTGCAGTGTCGTTTGACGTTTTTTTTTGGCGTTTCCTGTCCACGATAGCAGCCAGGACCTTAGCGTTAATGAATATTAACACAGCATCTAATTTTAGCACTCTGATTAGAAGTTATCCAGTAGACTTCAGTCATGTGCAAAATACCATAAAACCTCCCAATCCACAAACTTCAATCAGAAGGGTGGAGCTGTAGGTTGGTGGGCAGAGGACACAGCAAATACAGAGTATTGTGTGGCGGTGGAGAACACAGCGAATACAGAGTATTGTGTGGTGGGGAGAGGACAAAGCAAATACAGTGTATTGTGTGGCGGTGGAGAACACAGCGAATACAGAGTATTGTGTGGTGGGGAGAGGACAAAGCAAATACAGTGTATTGTGTGTATTGGACCTGTAGCTTGGATACAGATCCAAGGTGGCGGTCTACTCAGGGTAGCAGGAAGGTTTAATGAGTCATCAGTCTTTCAGCACCAGTTTTTCTGTTTGATTTTTGGGGAGAGGTCGTAAGATTCACGCTGGCTTAGGCTGTTACTGCACATGCCTGCAGGGTCAAAGGTCAAACCGGGCCGTGTAATTCCTGTGTACACACTTTGTGCGCCAACACCAAAACTGCCACAAACTTGAATTAGGTATTTTTGTGTTGACGAACAGTTTTTTGGTTCAAAAAATTTTTGTCGGGAAAATGTTATAGATGTGGCAACTGCCATTTTCATAACCTTTCACCATTAACTTATTACTGTCCTATGTATTTCTAATAAACCACACTCATTCAGTAATACAGTATATTTCTTTGTAAAAACCCAATGTGTTCATTTAGCTATGTAGCAAGAATGTTGTCGGCTAATCCCTTAATTTATTCATTGTGTGCATTTCATCAAAAATCCTACCCCCCCGCCCTCCTCCTGCTGCTGATGCTGGTGCTGCTGCTGACCTGGGCCAATCGGGGCCAGGCCTCGGAGAGACCGTCCAGCTGCCCCGCTGCGTCCGTGCCGCGAGGCAGCATCACCTCATCATCGCAATCTGTAAACGAAGCATTTCTGACTACATCGCCGCAATTCCAGCTGCAGGCCTCCATGACTTCACAGCTGGAAGCGGGAAACCCAAAAACTACTCAGTCTAGACTGGAGAGCCTATTTCCTACCAACTCGCAACTCGAACAGAGGAGTTCGGTGACAAGTATTCTTCAGTTTAAGTCAACTGCGCCCAGTTCATTGTGGGCAGCAACGCCAGATTTAGTAACAGGAAGCGCAAGGCAAGCAACGAGTTTGGCCTGGTCAGATAACATTGCAGAGGCTGCACTACTCTTGTGCTCTGCGTTACAGTCCTATTGCAAGCTCTCTTACGACAGGAAACACGAAAGTGCGAAGACTACCATCACGGAGCAAAGCAACAGGAAAACAGTTATTTTAACCACTACGTCACCACAAGCTTCGAGCAAAGTGTTCAATCTAAAACCTTCATGGTGTACGTACGAAGTGTACCTTTCACCATCATCTTTTCATCAGTTTGGCATCAGCTGCTCCATCCATACTGTGTCGCTGAAGTAATTTCATATGATGATACGTTAAGACCCAGCTTGAATGTTAAAGCAAAATGTGCTGCGCAAAATTTGCGTTCGTAAAACTCTGCGTCAGAAATATAATTGGAAAAAAAGGACAGATCGCAGAAGCACAGACAGAATTCATTTTATTTCTCAGAATATCGAAATTCATCAGTATAAACATAAGTGTGTTAAAAAAATGTCTTAAAAAGCTACGGCTCGATCTTGCTGACGTGCCCGGCGGACTGTACAGCACGGAGATTAAAAGTATGAGGGAAGAAACGCCGCTGGATTGTGAAGTATTTCCTGTGACGGTCACGCAGACGCAGCTTTCCGAGCGGTGCTGGCGAGCGGGAGGCGGCGGACGGGGAAAACTGCGTCACCTGTTGGTTTTCCCGTTTTCCGACGTCTCCATTCTGCCAGAAAAATCAGACGGGAGGAAAGTTACCCGACAACCACCGCAACCTCGACAAAACACGCAACGCTATGGGGGGGGCGTTATTGTCTCAAAAATAAATCAATAAATGGAACTATTTCACAAATAAAAGTAGCTGATCCACAAATAAGTGCAGCCGATCCACAAATAAATGTAAATGATGCACAAATAAATACCCTTTTACAGCACAATACTCTACAGTAATGAGCTCATTAGCTTCCTTTAGACGGGTAGAGGGCTCGGACGCTAAGCTTGTTAGCTTCCTCTAGACCAGTGCAGAGAGGACTCGGACGCTAAGCTCGTTAGCTTCCTTTAGATGGGTACACAGAGGACACGGACGCTAAGCTCGTTAGCTTCCTTTAGACGGGTACACAGAGGACACGGATGCCAAGCCCGTTAGCTTCCTCTAGAACCAGTGCAGAACACAGACCCGTTTTCATCTTTGAGGTGCTGGTAGAGCTCGGCCTTGCTGTTGACGGAGTTGACCCGCCCGGCGAACTCCTGGTGCTTGCGCGAGTTGGCCGTGTTGAGCCTGTTCGTCCACAGCGTGAGCAGCGACATGGGACCTGCAGCCACGGAGAGCACCGACACAGATTACCCAGAAGGCAGCTGGAACCATTAAGACGTCGTTCTTCACCGGACACTCAATGTCGACTGAAAGGCGATTCATCCTTTTCACGCCAAATCAGTGAGGCCTTAACAGCTGAAATGTACAAGCCTGCTTGCTGAAACCTTTTGTGGAAAATCAATTCAAAGCAAGTGTAAAAAAAAAAATTTTTTTAAAAAGACTGAAACAATCCTGCATTTTGTGAAGAGATTTAAGAAAAAAGCGATAAGGCCACCAGCTGAAGATGGTGATTAAAGTCAGTATAACAGCAGACACAGGACATTTGCCAAAAGTTGCTAGAACCAATCGGGCCCTGGTCTCCCATAAAACTCCTGTTATCGCCACAAACTGCAGGCAGACAGAAGCTAAAGAGCTTCCTGGGGTTAAACTAGGTTTTGGCAGGAACCTGTGGCTAGGCATTCACAACCGGGTCAGTGTTTGGCAGGCCGGGTCTGAACCTGTGGCTAAGACATTCACAACAGGGTCAGCATTTGGCAGGCTGGGCCAGTATGTGTTATCCTGAACAGGGTTTGTTTGTGACAGGTTCAGTATTTGGCAGGCTGGGCCAGTATGTGTTATCCTGAACAGGGTTTGTTTGTGACAGGTTCAGTATTTGGCAGGCTGGGCCTGTATGTGTTATCCTGAACAGGGTTTGTTTGTGACAGGTTCAGTATTTGGCAGGCTGGGCCTGTACGCGTTAACCCAGTGAACAGGGCCTTTTTTTGGGTGAGGGTCAGTATTTGGCAGGTGCGCACCTTTGACTTTCTCGGGGGGCTGGCTCTCCTCCACGGTCAGGCGGGGCTTCTTGTTCAGTGGCTCCGGGGAGTCTGGAGAGTCCTTGATGACTTCCGACTCTGCAAGCTCCTCTTTCTCACGCTCTAGCGCCCCCTTGAGCCTGCCAGAAGAACAAACCGCAAATGCGCACACACACACACACACACACTTTTGAGCAGAGGTTCTTAAACGTTGACCTTTAGAGCAATGAGGTATGCTGTTTTTTTTATTTAATTTATTTTTTGTCAAAACCTTCTAAAAGATAGACCGATTAGGAACCATAGCGGGTATTTTTGTATGTACAGTACACATTTTTGTGTTACATTTTATATTTCATCATTAATCCTTTTCAATTCTAATCTAGAGCTGAAAATGCATAATGGCGTGCGTTTCCAGGGCCTTTATTTATAAATAATTGGTTTAGACAATATATTGTAAATTTGCATTCTTCACTAAACAGATGATTTTGTTTCTTGTTATGATTACGCAGTATGGTGGTCATAATTGTGTGGGGAATGTTCAGCGGGTGCGTCTGATGTGCGGAAAGTTCGGACCTCTCTCCCGGTTCCTGCCAGCTCTTCTCCGGCTCAGGTTCCTTGCCGTTCCTCTCCTGCTTCTCCTCCTTGTCCTCCCTCTTCCTCCCCCTCTTCTTGCGCTCCTCCTCCTCGGGCGGGCGGCTGCGGCAGGCGCTCACGCACTCCAGCACGCGGGCGTGGCGCTCGCTGCCCCCCACGTGGGTCCGCACCAGGGCCTCCAGCTCGTTCCACATGGCACGGTACTGTTCGTCCCTGA
Source organism: Anguilla anguilla (assembly GCF_013347855.1). Taxonomy (NCBI): domain Eukaryota; kingdom Metazoa; phylum Chordata; class Actinopteri; order Anguilliformes; family Anguillidae; genus Anguilla; species Anguilla anguilla. Next base: position 9,214,810 of record NC_049219.1, on the reverse strand, counting down.
AACCCAAAATTACCCCCGTCATTCCAGCCCAACCTGGACTTACCCCCGTCATTCCAGCCCAACCCAGACTTACCCCCTTCATTCCACACCCCGTACTGGCAAAATCATCCATTTGAAAGAGATATACTACATGTAAAAAAAAAAAAATAAATTAAAAAATTTAAAAAACACTATAGCATTTCACACACGCTCGAATGTCACCTTTTAGGCCCCTTGCCTCTGGTCCCGACGGTGGAGACAGGAAGCGGGTCGTTCTTTCTCTCCATGTCGACCAGGTTGTACACGGTCTTCTGACAGGTCAGCACGTCGTCCTCGGTCAAACTCTCTCTCACTATCAGATTGGCCAAGGGAACCACCTGCACCAAACGGAGACTAATTACTCCTCGTGTGTACCACTCTCTCTCCGCCAGCTCTCTGGCTGCCCCTCCCCCCTGGTTGCTGGAACTAACTGCATGTCACCCTGTACTTTTGGCCTGCTTCAGGAAATACTGCTGGCATCACAAAAGTGGGTGGGTTAATGACTACACTGCCTTTAGCATGCTAACAGCACAGAGGCGTGAGCCCGGCAGGAGAGGCTGCAATGCCGGCACTGACAGAAAGGGGGAGACAGAGGCTCACCGCCTGCATGTTGAAGATGGTGGTCTGGGAGATGATCATGGGCCAGTATCGGGTGTGTCGCTCCAGCTGGGCCTTGGCTCTTTCTAAGGGCACCTTCCCACCAGCCCCGGCAGCCGGGGACTCTGGGAAGGGAGTCAGCCGGTTCTCCCTCATCAGCTCCCCAAAGTCCTTTGGGAAAACAGACAAGACGGAGCCCGTTAAGAGCGGTCTCTCCGCAGGGGACAGAAGGACGGTCTCTCCCACAGGAACACGGGCAGAGCATGTGACCTCCTCAAGCACGCCCAATGAAACTGGCTTAAACAAGCATAAAGACAGTTAAATAACAGCCACAGTGTCAACACAAACCACTGTGACAACAGATGGGGGCATTTAGAGAAGCACATTGGTCAGTGAGAGCGGTCAGTAAGTGTGGTCACAGTACAGCGGTCAGTAAGTGAGGTCACAGTGCAGCGGTCAGTAAGTGAGGTCACAGTGCAGCGGTCAGTAAGTGAGGTCACAGTGCAGCGGTCAGTAAGTGAGGTCACAATGCAGCGGTCAGTAAGAGTGGTCACAGTGCAGCGGTCAGTAAGTGAGGTCACAGTGCAGCGGTCAGTAAGTGTGGTCACAGTGCAGTGGTCAGTGAGAGTGGTCACAGTGCAGCGGTCAGTAAGAGTGGTCACAGTGCAGTGGTCAGTAAGTGAGGTCACAGTGCAGCGGTCAGTAAGTGTGGTCACAGTGCAGTGGTCAGTGAGAGTGGTCACAGTGCAGCGGTCAGTAAGAGTGGTCACAGTGCAGTGGTCAGTAAGAGTGGTCACAGTGCAGCGGTCAGTAAGTGTGGTCACAGTGCAGCGGTCAGTAAGAGTGGTCACAGTGCAGCGGTCAGTAAGTGTGGTCACAGTGCAGTGGTCAGTGAGAGTGGTCACAGTGCAGCGGTCAGTAAGAGTGGTCACAGTGCAGTGGTCAGTAAGTGAGGTCACAGTGCAGCGGTCAGTAAGTGTGGTCACAGTGCAGTGGTCAGTGAGAGTGGTCACAGTGCAGCGGTCAGTAAGAGTGGTCACAGTGCAGCGGTCAGTAAGTGAGGTCACAGTGCAGCGGTCAGTAAGTGAGGTCACAGTGCAGCGGTCAGTAAGTGAGGTCACAGTGCAGTGGTCAGTGAGAGTGGTCACAGTGCAGCGGTCAGTAAGTGAGGTCACAGTGCAGCGATCAGTGAGTGTGGTCACAGTGCAGCGGTCAGTAAGTGAGGTCATACTCACAGTGATGCGGTAGTCCGTCACTCTGCCCCCGCACCCCTCGCTGATGGAAGGCGGGTCCTCCAGCGTGGACCGGGTGCTATTGAGCACGTGCAGGAAGATCTCCCCACCGTGGCTGCTGAGCATGTGACTGATGACCTTCGACCCCGATTTCCGAGGCTGCTCCAGCAACACCGAACGGCCTATAAGAAGAGCGGGCAGATTATTGACAGCTAGGTGGCCCAATGGCAGTACAGTTATCGTGTAGTGTACGCCCAACCTAACATGGCCAAGACTTGGAGTGACATCAGGTTACAGAGTGTCAAAAAAAAATAAATGCGTTTGCTTGACATGAGTTATACTTTTTTAAAAATTGGACCATTTCCCCTAACTTTGCACGGAAAGCAGGAACTCTTGAGCAGCAGCACCAGTTGAGCTCATATCCCTTGAACTGTAAATACAAAATGTCCGTGCCTCTTACCGTTCAGGAGGAAGTTGGTCAGGCAAGAGGAAGGCCGGCTGTTAACGTCGACTGGCGAGATTCGGTAGGCTCCAGTGCAGTAGTGCAGCTCTGAAATGGGGAACATCGCCTCGTGTCACATTCGTTTAACCAGACCTGGGTCAAACACGTACATGCCTTGGATTCAAATACTTTTTCCACGCTTTGCTGATCTTGTCTGGTGTACTGGAACCAATGAACTACTCTCAAAAAGTGCAAACCCCGCCTTTTGGTCATATTGGCAGGCTCAGTTACGCCAGGCAAGATCAACAGAGCACAGAAAAGCATTTGAATCCAAGACAAACGCGTATTCGAACCCGGGTGAATTGAGAGCAGCTTTGGCGGGCTGCGTCGCCGGGGCCTACCGACGCTGTTGGTCCGAGGGGTGCACCACTTCAGCGTCACCGTCTCCTTCAGCCCGCTGTCCCGGCTGGTGCTGCCGGCCGGGTGCAGGTCTCCTGTGGGGTCAGAGGTCAGAGGTCGGAGGTCACAGGCCGTCGGATGCCGAAACACGTCGGACGTGCCTCACAAACCGCTACAGACCGCACTTTAAAATACTGTCAGCGTACGTGCACATTTGTGAACGGCGATAGGCATTATAGGCTGGCTTTCATTCCAACCACAATAGCAACCGGTGGAATGGGTCGGGCCCGGCGAACGGCCTGCCGCTGGGCGGGGCTACGCACCGCTCTTGATGAACTCCATGTGCGCGTCTCGGTGGTGCAGCAGCTCTACGTCGTAATTGGCCGAGGTGTTCGCGTGCTGTTCTTCCTTCGGGGTGGGGGGGGGGGAAGGGGGGAGAGATCGGTCAGGGAGGAGAGCGGATTTTTTTTCCCCTGGATCAAAGGGACAACAGTGTGTCTACGGCTGGAGGAAGACCCACATTCGGCTCCCAGACCCTAAGTCCTCCTAAAGCACCACCTCCTTAGAATACTGTGAACGGGTCAAACTGCAACGTGTGTGTGATATCGGTACGTAATGCAATAGCATGTGATATTTAGTAAGAAGCACAACATCTGGGAGGATAAAGGGGACATTTAGTACCATGCTTCTGTTACCCGATTTCCTCTTGAGCATCTATATTTAATTTCTGAAAAACAATCGCGGTCTGCTTTTACTTTGAAAGGTCAAAGCTTCCTGTACAGCGGTTGAAAAAAGCTTCTGCGTTCGCTCGAACAGAAACCGCAGAGGCTAACCTCGAGGCATTGCACGATTTCGTTTTGCATTTTTAATGGGGGCAATTTAATGAATAAGCGCACAAAAAAAAAACAGTTTTGTCGGGCTTAATCGAGCGAAAAAGCTACCCCATTTGAATTTACTTTTGCATTCGTACTACCGAGCTGGCTTTCTCATACAAAACAGGAAAAAAAAAAAATTCTCACAAAAGACAAATTCAATTTCTAAAAAAAAAAAAAAAAGCGAGAGACAATATTAGAGCATTTACACACAGCCTGCTATTTCTCTACGTAGCCAACGCTGCACACCCAGGGAGCAGTGGGTGGGGGGTCTTTACCGACGGGACAGGGGGGACGGGCCGGGCGGAGAGACGGGTGCTTGGACCTACACGAAGGATCGCCGACTACTGCTCAGCACGACACACAGGACCACAGTGACTAAAGCCATAATTCAACCCGATATCAGTGGAATAACCCTTTTTTTTGTTGCCTTAAAAATATGATGCGCTATGCATCCAAAGAAGACTCTTCAGCTGTCTGCGCGAACAGCCAACCCAATAACGGCTAGAGCGCTTTTGCGACCGCGTTGAAACGACCGAAGGTCGACGCGCCCGCGGGCAGGGCGCTAGAACCTCCAAACCGTTCCGCTCGGCCGCGCGGCTGGGTTCACACGGGCTAAAGCGCTCTCTAAACGCTCTTCTCCGGACGCGTAGCGCGTCTTATCGAAAGACAAAGGAATGCCACCCGCAAGAATTTCGGTTGAAGTATGGCTTTATGAAAGAGTCTGGGAGCCGGGGGGGGGGGGGAGGGCGGGCAGGGAGCAGCCGTGTGCCACAGTCAGAGAGAGAGAGAGGCCGCAGCCTCTGCTTCCTTCTGCTCAGCTGCTGGAGATGTACTGACCTGCTCAGAGACATTTAATGTGGGCTAAGCAAAACAGAAAACACGGTTTAAAAGAAAAGTAATGCAACAGGTCATTTTCAACATGAAGCATGTTTCAGTTGTGGGGGGGGGGGGGGGGGGGAAGAGAGACAACCAACAAACTTCAGGTGAGAGTGAATGGGAGGAGGGCAGGGTGGAAGAGGAAAGGAGGAGTGAGACAGAGTGGGCGGGGCAGAACCGAAGTGGGGATGGGGTACCTTCATTGGGATGTTGGTGATAGTTGCGGAGGAGGGGTAGGGGGTAACTTCATTGGGATGTTGGTGATTGTAGTGGAGGCAGGGAGGGGGTACCTTCATTGGGATGCTGGTGATAGTTGTGGAGGTGGGGTAGGGGGTACCTTCATTGGGATGTTGGTGATAGTTGCAGAGGAGGGGTAGGGGGTACCTTCATTGGGATGTTGGTGATTGTAGTGGAGGCAGGGAGGGGGTACCTTCATTGGGATGTTGGTGATTGTAGTGGAGGCCAGGTCAAAGTGCTGCTGCACCAGGATGTTGAGCTTGCTGGCAAGGTGGCGGCCTGCTCGCACGCTATGCACTTCGCTGCTCAGCACAGGGGAGATCTACAGCCGCCCCAGCATCGGGAAAGGGCTCCCATTAGACTAGGTCGGAAGAACTTTCTCCACCATCCTCTCCCATACAAATACGCAATCAAACCATACAGCATAGAATCACACGTGCTGCATGTGTTGATTGAGCATTAGTGTGGGTGAGCAGCAGGAAATAATAAACCAATCAACAGTACGTTTAGGTATACTCCTCACACCGAGTTGACCATTTGTATTGCACACCAGTTAAAGTAGTTTTGTAATCAATATAAGTGTAGAAACAGATAGTGAGGTGAAGCCTCCTTCACTTTCAGTATTAGGGGGCAACCTCACATGAGGCTTTTATTTCAGTGGTTTAACAATGCCTTCTCCATGTTGAGAAATGAAGTCAAGTACGAAAAGCTGATTGTGCATGCAGACTGGCAGTCCTACCTCCTTCTTGGGCCGGTCCGACACCAGAGTGTCCTCTCCCAGCGGGTAGGTGTGGATCAGGACCAGTTCGCACTGCTGAATCTGCATGAGCCTGGAAGATCAGTGCGCGCACTTTGTGACATCACAACTGGCCACTCCCCCAGCGCTGCCAGTCACATCACAACTGGCCACTCCCCCAGTGCTGTCAGTCACATCACAACTGGCCACTCCCCCAGCTCAGTCGGTCACATCGCAGCTGGCCTCCGACCGACGGCGCTCCCGAGCCAATAGCAGGCCTGTCTCCGTCCTCATTAATAAAACACGCAGGCGGCTGCCGGTTACGAGTTACAGTGAACAAACGGCTGACTTTGTTGGTAAGCGCACAGCTATGCCCAGCCGGCACGAGACTCAAGAAACCCCACTACGACTCTCAAAAGCGAGTGATAAACGTCACGGGAACGCGAGAGTGAAGCCTCACCTGTCGGAGCCCGCCGCCAGCTTGTTCTGCTCCTGGATGGTCTCCACCACGCAGTCCTCCAGCATCCGAACGTGGGTGTCGCTGCCACCGGGAAGAGGGGAGAGCAGAGCAGAGTTGCCTGCATCAGCGTATGGCCAACAACACTGAGAAACCCTCAACAACCTCACCAAAGTTAACCGCCTAAAAGGTTTCTATGGCGCCCGGTCGCCGCGGGTTACCTCTTGGCGTTGGTGAGGCAGATGATGCGGCCCCTGTTGCAGACGCGCTCGGCCGTGTCCATGAGCCGGGCCCGGGCCTGCTGCTGGTACTCCGTCACCTTGCACAGCGACTCCACCGCCGCCACCAGGCCGTGCAGGATGCTGCAGCACTCGGGGTCCTCGTGCGGGTTCGGGGGCCCCACCGCCGCCAGCGCCGACATCAGCTGCAGAGGGTGGGGTGGGGGGGGGGGGTGTGGGTCATCACATTTTCCAAAATAGATTTTCCCAAATATTCTTGCGCATGTACAAGACACCCACAATATTTGTACCATGATTCTATTAGGAAGTCTGAACCATTGAACCTTACTGGCAGAAGATTAATCTAGTAAATCTTAGTTACTTCCAGATATTGACATATTCTTATAAGTACAAGGGCACTGCAGCCCAACCATGTTCCTGGAAAGCTACCATACTGTAGGTTTTCACTCCAACCCTTACCTGGCATGACTGATTCTTCTAATTAGCTCAACGAGATCTCCAGCTTTTGAATGAGGTGTGCTTTGTTAGGGTTGGAATGAAAACCTACAGGTAGGCAGATCTCCAGGAACAGTGTTGGGCAGCCCTGCTCCAGCTGCTGGATGAGGTGTGCTTTGTCAGGGTTTGAATGAAAATCTACAGGAAGGTAGACCTCCAGGAGGGTAGCCCTGCTCTAGCTGGCGAACGGGGTGCGCTTTGTTACTGTACTGCAAAGAGTACAAACATTGGCTGAATGCAAAGTGCCTCCCGCTCATCGGGAGAAATGTGGATTTCGGACGTCGGCGGTACCTCTTGAGTGTTCTGGTCTTCCTGATTCCAGCTGTTGAGGACGTGGAACTCCGAGTCGCTAACGATGTAGTTCACCTTCCAGAAAGACAGGCGGACATGTCAGCGACGCCGGAGTCGAGACTCGCGTCACATTCACAAGAGACGTCAACCCTGTTACGTCAAGGCCTTCATTCTCCCACCCAGTGTTTTAGGCTCAGGTGTTTAAAACATAACATTTTGATTCAGCATTTGGTAAATGGTAAATGGACTGCATTTATATAGCGCTTTTATCCAAAGCGCTTTACAATTGATGCCTCTCATTCGCCAGAGCAGTTAAGGGTTAGGTGTCTTGCTCAAGGACACTTCGACATGCCCAGGGCGGGGTTTGAACCGGCAACCCTCCGACTGCCAGACAATCGGTCTTACATTTGACGTAGAGTGGGCAATGCTCCAAACAGTGTAAATAGGAACAGCCCCTGGCCCCTGCTGGCGCATCTGTGCATGCGCACGTGTCGCTGATTATTTTCCCGGTGAACGAATGGTGCACCTCCTCACCAGTTTTCTTGTGGGGTATATGTCGTACAGTATTCTGCAGTACTCCATCGAGCACTCCACGGCGCAGGTCCACAGCGACTTGGACACGGGCGCCAGCGGGATCACGCCCTGCGAGCGGTTTTTGGTCAGCAGGTCGAACTCCACCTGCTGCCGACAGGACTCGGCCATGTACGGGCAGTGGTCCACCACGAAGGCGGTCTTGTGCGAGAAGGAGAATATCTTCATCCTCGCGTTTTCTGCAGAGAAACAAACATTGGCGATTAATTAAGCGCGTCCAATACGAACGGGTGCGAGATCTTCGAAAGTGTCGTTGTAGGGACAGTATATCCCACGTGTGAGGTTTTAATGTGTCATTATCAAAACTGAAGCCTGGTCGCTTCGAGCTGGAAGGGGTTATAACTGATTTTACAACCTTATCTAAGATGACAAAGCCTTCCTCAAGAAACATTAGGAACAAGGAATAATGGCTGTTTTTGAGCATGCAGCTGAGTCTAATTTTGGAAGGTGCAATTTTGAAGCTGCCAAAATCTTACTCTCCTCCTCTATAAAGAAAAATTGGACCCCCCCCCCCCCTCCCCAAAACCTTCCCCTCAACCTATTGATAACAATGGGTTGTAGATACTAACAGCAAATGAAGAGATGATTATGCATGGTGTGTTTGGTTATAATCAGACTTTTATTTTACTGCAGTCACCAGCGTCCACAATGTAAACAAACGTCACAAATTATTCATGTTGCATTTATTTAGCTAAATCTGGCACATTTACTTCACATAATAACGATGTTGATCAATGTGTATTGTCCCTGTCAAATAAATAAATAAATAAATAATAAAAATAAATAAATTTATTCAATCAAATTTTTACGAAAACGTGAACAAATTCGTATTATATCACCAGGATTCGGCGTTAACTTGTTAGATACCTTGTTAACTAAATGCTAAATTAACTAGCTACAGTTAAACAGTAAGATTAGTAAATAACCATAGCGAATGAGCACATGACATAGCGGTTTCTGTGCTGTTACCAACAGACAAGTAGAGAACTGCTCGCTAAGGATTTAACTAAGTTTTAGCTAGTGATGTAATGATGTGTGAACAATGCAACATTGATAATAACACAGTTTAGCGCATGCAATGTTGCACAAGTGCACTTGCTAACTAGCTATATTGAGCATGGTCGGTAACTCAGGTCAAAGAGAGGTTGAGGAAACTAATGTCCAACATCCTTGGTTAAATGATCTATTCGCTTTTCGCTAACCTTCTGCCGTTAGCCACCAGTGCACTGCAAATTTATCCATCCACTAATCTAACATGAGTTGATAAAATCGAGGAACCATTACTTACCTCCGGATCGTGTTAAGAATCAAATAAATGTTAAGCGAGTAGCTTAACAGCTCGAAAATTACATAGCTAATATTAACATTAGCTACCTAGCTAGCTAAAACATTTGAAGCTCCATTCAACTCACTGTTTAGTCTAACCCTTTAAGTTGCAACTTCCCTCTGGCTTATTCAGATTTTGACCGTATATGCAAAGATACCGATTCCAAAACTAATTTGTTTAATCTGGCGTATCAAAGGCTCTGCACTGAATTTAATGTTTCTGTACACTAAGTTAAACAGAAAACAAGCTTTGTAAAGACTTCCTGGCGGTATGCTATCGCAGAAAAATGGGCAACATGCGCATGCGTACGTACGCACGTCCGTCTCTTTGTGTTAGTGAGGCGACGTAGCTACTGTAGTTCATTGGACGTAGCTGTTGCGTGCGATATGCGGTGTGTGCACTGAACTGTAGTTCTTTGGGTCTATGAATGGCCATAAGACCTATTAGCTAGCTGCGCCAAAATGCCAACTAGTTGCACTCAGAACACAGCTAGTTGCCGCTTTGGACAGGCTCACTAGTTAAATTAGCTACAATTTTACTCAGTCCCGTGGGTGTGTACTGGTTTTCATTCCAACCTCAATCTGCAATCCCAGAATTTTAATAAATTTATCAAGAACTTATTTTTCTTAATTAGGTGCTCTTCGTGTTTCAGAGCTGGGGTCCCCAGTCTTATCCAGAAAGAGACAGTGTGGGTGCGCACACCTGATTCTACTAATCAAGGTGCTTAGCAACGACGCTAGCAGTTGATTAGTAGAATCAGGTGTGCGCACCCACACTGGCTCTTTCTGGATAAGACTGGGGACTCCCAACAGCTTGTTAAAATTCTGAGATTGCAGTTGCGGTTGGAATGAAAACCAGCACACACCCCAGGGCCGAGTTAGAGAACCACTTAGACATGCATTGTTATTTATATCAGTAAAAAAATAAAGAAATAAAAAACTACGCCAAATCAATTCATCCGAGCATTTTTATTGTTCTGGACCTGATACGCTGCATGACTTAAGGGAAAAATGACCTTTTACGCCAGCAGGTGGGGTCCTTGTAATGTTTTTATAATTTACTAGGCATTTGGGTAGAAGGGCTTCCAAGAAGCACCGTTAATTTGGCTATATTCTGAGGCTGTCTCTGACAATAAACAACAGCAACAGCAATATAAAAAATCAGTTTGCAATTATAGATTCCACCTCCCCTGTTTTTTTGCATACATTGGATGCAACTGCAATACAATTCTCAGAATAAGGTTTGATAAATTAGTATCTAATTTACCTATATCCTGTACCTGTATCTATAATTACCTCAAACTGAATGCACACAGTGCGCTTTATTCTCCTCCCTGACAATATGAAGTTTGCATTCATGACTCATTCATGTTCTAAATTACAATCCAGTACATCCACATCATGACTTGTTCATGTTCTAAATTACAGTACAGTCAATCCAAATCATGACTCATTCATGTGCTAAATTAATACAGTACATTAACATCTTGACTCACTCATGTGGGAAATTACTACAGTATATCTACACCATGGCACAGTCCTGTGCTTGACCACTCCCCTTAATGAATATGCATAACTCCCATCAGATTGGAATGTTTTATTAATACTCTCTGCTCGTTGGGAGGCTCTTACTTCCTCCTGCTATCGGAGGTCTGCAGTGTTTTTGAATGACAGGCTCTTTTTTTTATCAGCGTGGGGCACTGCAGAAACAGGAAGTCAGGGTTCCTCTACTTGAATTAACAACAGAACATCCAACACGTACCCTTTTAGTAAACCTTCGTAAACACAGTTAATAAGAAATACAGACTATGGTCTGGGACTGACAAAATGAACATTTAGAAATGCTTTTGCTCAAGTCAACAATGACAATGAGGGATTTGAACCTGCAAGAGTCGAGTTCCAAGCCGAGCTCCATGACCCCCGCGCTACGCTGCTTTCATGGTCCTCACGTACGCTAACGACCCGACGAGGGTGACCCCGATATAGCCCAGGGGCGTAAAACTGCCTCAGCGCCCCGAGCCTGAACGTTGCACGTCTGTCTGTGAGTGACAGACTGTCTTGTCTTGCCATAAATAACTGGGGCTATATTTAAAGGCTGGCCAATCCCCTCCCTGTTTTGGGATTATTAATATCTCCCCTTCCTATGGCTTTAGGAGGTTTATCGCTCTTCAGCCGGACTGGTAAAGCTGTAAGGATATGGTGATTACAGCAGTGCCTTGTGCAATCAATATTATTATTATTATTATTATTATCATCCATTATCTATACCCGCTTATCCTGGGGGATGCTGGAGCCCATTCCAGCATGCATTGGGCGAGCGGCAGGAATACACCCTGGACAGGCCGCCAATCTATCGCAGGGCACACACACCATTCACTCACACACTTATACCTACGGGCAATTTTAGAGTCTCCAATCGGCCTATCTGCATGTCTTTGGACTGTGGGAGGAAACCCACCCAGACACTGGGAGAACTGGGAGAACATGCAAACTCCACACAGAGAGGCCCAGGCCTTCCTGCTCTGAGGCGACAGTGCTACCCACTGCACCACCATGCCGCCCCATCATTATCATTATTATTATTATTATTATGTATTCTGTTTCTGCAGCTTGCCTATACTTGGTACAATAATTCAGCGGTGGTGTCAAATAGTTAAAATGCTATGCAATAAGGCATGCCCCCCCCCTTCCCCTCATATCCTACCTACCACAGCACCTGGACTCCACCCCCTCCTCTCAAACTCCACCCCCCCAAACTCCTCCCTCACTCCCAGACCCACCCCCCACCTCCAGCCCTCCCCCAATGTAACTGGAAGCGTTTGGGTTGGTCATGGGGGGGGGGGGGGGGCGGGGGCGGGGGCGGGATGAAAATAGCAGGGGGGCGGGGCTCGCTGGCGTCTGGCGCCTCCGGCTGCTGTTCCCCGGCCACTTGCTGTTCCCGCCTGCTCACCCCGGAGCTCCTAGACCAACCCCAGCCTCTCCTGATCAAAGCCCCCCTGCTCTGGGACATGGCCGGCCTCCTCTGCGGGACCAAGCAGCGCAAACAAGGTACTGTGGAGCACGGGGGAGTGGAGGGGAATGGGGTTCAGGGACCCCTAATTCTTGGGTAGGAGACGCTTCTCAAGAGTAATTTATTAAATTTGCCCTTAACAGAGTGAAATAATCTATGTTAACTCAGCTCTTAGTGTGTTTACACCAGCCCAGGAAGAGTGGAAAGGTTCTCTGTCAGAGCTGATGGGACAGTGAGTATTTTATTTTGTAGTCATGTAGAGGCTGCTATTTTAAGCATTTCTGGGGTTCCCTCTGCCTCTCGCGGGCCTTCATCTCCCAGAGTTCTCCAGACACCCTTCACACACCTCGGGCAGTTTGACTAATGTGAAAGTAATTGTTATGAGTTTGAAACTAATGGCACGTGCTGTACTGTCTTCTGTAGTCGAACCTGAAATGCGTAAGGAATACGGCCATACTGCTGGTGTTAATTGTTTGAGTTGCTTTCAGAAATAACCTGGAACTAATTTTCCATATTTTAAACGATGCTTAAATTTTCACCCTAAAGTTAGCCTTTTTCCCTTTCCTTTTTTCTTTGGGAATTCTAAAGGAACATTTCCGATTCCCTGTGACTGCGTGCACGCTCTGCGCTTTGGTGTCATAGCAACCAAACCCAGGCGTGGAGAGAGGAAGTAGATTACGGCGAGGCGCAGGGATGCAGGAAATGCCGATCTTAAACATGATGAGTGCGCTGCCTCCAGCTTTTGTCTGTGTTGCGTATTTTTATTGTACTGTATGTACTGCAATGTGATGGTCCATAAAAACTCAATTGAAAGGACGGTTTCCTGCAGGTTAAAAAAGTACTGCAGGCAGAACTGAAACAGAAGTGTGTGAATTCCAGGGGAAACTCTATTTGAAGAGCTCTGTTTTAATTTAGTGGTAGAACTCTGGGGGAAAAAAATGATTTGTAATTTTTAGAATGGTCTTGTCAAATAAAAAAATGAATGCAAGCTCAAATTAATATTGACCCATTCTGTCTGCTTTCCTCGGCGTAGTTCAGCAGAAAGTGCACGGCTTTCATCTCTTCTTTTGACCCACAACAGAAAACTCTGAAACTTAAATCTGCTTATTTTAGACAAAGATGGCCAGCTGGGTGTGGTTTAGTCTGGTGTCCCTCTGGGTGTCAGACAGTCGTGCTTCTCATGGTGGTGGTGCGATGACTGTTAAAGACATGTGCAAATGTGACAAAGTGAAAATGGCATTGGCTCCAAACTCCTTATGCATGGATTTATTAGACACATAATCAGGGGCATGAGTCACATTTGTATTTTCTGAACTGTGCTTTTGATGATCATGGTATCAATTGTAAAGCGCTCTATAAATGTAGTCCGTTTACCATTTAATAAATTCCCTTTCATTCCAGTCAAGTAGTAACACCCCTGATTCTACTAATCAACCCCTAGTGACCTTTTCCCCCTCAGTGGCCTTTTCTGTTGTCATGGTCCTGTTTTCCTGTCTGTGTTTCCCTTGTTGGGCCGCCAGATGGCGGCACTTCTGTTTTGTGTCCTGCTCCCCCCCTGTTAATTGTATGATTGTTTCAATTGTCTCGTTATCCCATCATTGTTCCCACCTGTGTCTTATCCCCTCCTTCTGGTTTGATTGTTTTTTGAGTTCACCTGTGTCTTGTTACCCCTGTCTATTTAAGTTCTCTGTTCCCTTGACTCGGGTGCTGGTTCCTTGTGTTTGTTCCCGATATCTGTTGGTTTCAACCGTATGTACCTGCCTGTGTTTTGTTTGACCTGCCCTTGTGCTCTGTTTGACCTGCCCTTGTCCTCTACCTGCCTGTGTTCTGCCCTGCCCATGTTTGTGAGTTCCTCTTGTTTTCTGTTTTATTTAGATATTTTTTGAGTTCGTGTTTTTGCCCTTCGTGGCCTTGCCTGTCCCCTGTTTGTGTTTGCCTGTCGTGTTAGTAAAGTCTTTGTTAATTTTCCCTTTTGAGTTTGTGTTTTTTTTTTTTTCCCTCTGCGTTTGGGTCCCCCCTACCCGCACCGTGACATCTGTATAAGATTGGGAGACCCCTCATTTAAAGGTTTAGTTAATTTGTCTTTTTCTTACCAATCAGATCTCACTACCTGGGGCAGCATTTTGCTGGTATTCTCATCCTGCACGGTCATGGTGGAGTCTCGGTGATCACTGGCTGTCTGGACCCATTTCGTGGTGCCAGTGCAGCCATCTCACCGGCTGTCTGAATCGACACACTGACTGCTAGCCCAGCCACATCACGCTGACTTCTCCTGGTGTGGCTAAAGGACCCCCCCCCCCCTCCCTTATTGTTCCCCTGCAGCGAGTGATCTGCAGGAAGAAGGGAAGCATGCCATCAACGCCCCCCTCCAGCCCTCCAGCACCCAGGTCCTTCCGGAGGACACGCTGCTCGGTAATGTCTCCTCCTCTCCAGCAGGGGTCTCCAGTGCACGGCAGCCTTCTCAGTGAATATGTTACAGCCCTCCGTTCAAATCCAGCGGATCCTTCCTACTGGAAATACTTTGGGAAGTGATTAGATGGCAAATTATTTATTTGATGGACTTTCCATGATTAATAAAAGTACCGTCTGTGAGTGTGTGGATCAGCTGCATGGTCTTTTCTTCTCTCTCTCTTACTCTGTTTCTGTGTGTGTGTGTGTGTGTGTGTGTGCTTCTCTCATTTGCCCTGTTTAACCCCATGTTCCAGAGGAGAACGCTGAGCGGACCATGCTGGACCCCACGTCCAGGGACAGCACCAGGCTTAAAGAACTGCTGAAGGTGAGGATCTCTCAAAAAAAAACAACAGCAATCAATAATAAGCACACTAAAGCATAATTTACAAAGTGTTTTTTCCTCTACGTGGAAAGCGCTTTCCAAATAAATGAATGGCATGAAAAAAATAAGACATCAGAGAGAAAATAAATAAATAAAGTACAAAATATTAAAAGGCATTTTAAAGTCAGCATTTTGAAAACATAAAAGCGTCTGTAAGCGTCTGTAAGGGGGCGTGTCTGTAATCGCGCCCAGGTGCTGATTGACTGGATCAACAGCGAACTGGTGGAGGAGAGGATCATTGTGAAGGACCTGGAGGAAGATTTGTACGACGGTCAGGTTCTGCAGAAGCTGTTCGGTGAGCGATTCAGCAATGTGGGAGGGGGGCCATGTTAGGTAGGGGGCGGGGGGGGGCGGGGGTTTGGGTGTCTGAAGACTGAAGCAGTTCTCTCCCGCCCTCCGATCCAGAGACGCTGTCCGGGCGGAAGCTGAACGTCGCCGAGGTAACGCAGTCGGAGGTCGGGCAGAAGCAGAAGCTGCAGACGGTGCTGGAGGCGGTGAACGAGCTGCTCCGGCCCCACGGCTGGGCCATCGAGTGGAGCGTGGACGGTGAGAGCCCCGCCCGGCTCTGCCCCGCCCTTCTGCCCTGCCCCGCCCCACTGTCCCCACCACCCTGCTGCCCCACCTGACCCCGCCCTGCTCCACCAACAGCGCCCCACCCTGCCCCACTGACACGCAGCCAATCGGAGTGCCTCTTTCCCTTTCAGCCATTCACTCCAAGAACCTGGTGGCCATCGTCTACCTGCTGGTGGCGCTGGTCATACATTTCCAGGCCCCCGTCCGCCTCCCCGAGCAGGTGACCGTACAGGTGGTGGTTGTCAAGGTGAGTGGATGCAGGCAGCGCAGCGGGCAGCGTAGCAGGTGACTTGGGCTTGCACGGGCTTGCACTGTTACTTGGAGGCCACGGGTTCAAATCCAACGTGCGGCACTTCCGGTGTACCACTTACCAAATGTACTTAATCAAGGCTAGGTGTACAAATCTTTAATATGCAAAACATGTATTTCTGCATAAATATTATTTTTATTGAGAGCAGACAGTCTGTCCATATGAATTTGTCCATATGAGGGAAAGCAGAGAGGGTGACAGACACATGGGATCACAGTACAGGAAGTGACATGGCAGGCAGGAAGTGATACGGCACGGGAGGAAGTGAAACGGCATGGCAGGGAACTGAGCCCCTGGCAGCATGGGGGGGGGGGGGGGGGGGGGGGGGGGGGGGGGGGGGGATCGTTTGTGGGCTGAGAGTAGACCACACCCATGCTGGTTTTCCCCTGTTTCCCTATGCTTGACACACCCACCTCTTATTGTACAGTTTCTACCTTTGTGCCTCTGCAAAGCCGATTCTGATTGCAGTGATCCTAGAGTGAAAGCACGGAGATCACAGAAAAAGTCCACTGAGGATTATCTCACAATGCTATTGCTTTTGGCAGAAAAGAGAGGGCATCCTGCACTTGTCCCATGTGACCAAGGAGCTGACCTCCACCACCGAGTGAGTAACCCAGCCCCAGATTTAGCCCCAAGCTAAATGTTTAAGATCCGAGTAGCTCAAAGAAAAGTCATTTCTCTTTCATTAGTTGGGGGACTTCACGGTCATGAGGTGAGCCTACAAATACAATGTTTCATTGGAGAAAGAGAAAATTTACATCAGCGTTTTGCTTGGAGCAATTCTTCCCTTATCGCTGGGCAGCGCTTGGATTCATCAAATGGGGTTTGACATTTTGTGGCATAGCCACAAAGTGAGTGCAGGTTCACTTGTGCACGTAAGAATTAAAATTCATACAAAAAAAATAAATAATTTTTTAAAATTCACCCAAGGTAAAATGAGCAATAATTGTCATATTGAGAATTTACAGTTTAACTATAAATTGTAGTACGGTCAGCTCTTCTAGCCAATATGGAACCCCTAAAATGTGAGTTCCCCCATCCATTAAATTATCTTTTATTACCCTGTCTCTGTATTCATTTTCAGACTGTAAGCCTATATTTGTGTCTCTGTCTCTTCCATGTATCTATTCATTTACAGTATGATGATGGGAAGATCTGGTGAGTATTTCAATTCATTAGGTTTTCCCGATTGTTCTGGCTAATGTGGAATTCCCAGTCGTTAACAGACACCAGACCGTGGGGCCTGTCCATGCACTAAAACAGTGCCTTAACAGAATGAGCAACCCAGCAGTCTGGAATGTATTCATTTTAAATGCCGTTCTTGCAAGCCTGGGACATAAGTTTCGGGTGACACTGATTCCGGTTTCGTTTCAGAGAGAGATGCGTTCGACACGCTGCTAGATCACGCCCCTGACAAACTCAACGTCGTTAAGAAGGTAAACCGTTCGGGTGAAAGTGGCACACCCTGCTGCCGCAGCCTCGTGGATAAATTCCCCTCTCTATTCATCTTAATAAACAGAGCTTACGACAGACCAGGGGTTCCTGGAGTGCAATTCTGCTCAATATCTTGATCCAATGAGGTTGTTAGAAACCCGTTAAGGTTCCATGGTGTTGTGGTGAAACTGATTTAGCTACTTAGCAGGCTTGGCTCGTTACCATTTGCTTTATTACCATTTACTTTTCCATAAAATGGTTTTACTCAGAGGTGGGCACACGGGCCATATCTGTTACTGGATTACATGCCAACTTCTGCTTTTCGTTTATTAAAATACCCTAATCACTTATTGATATTTTAGCTACGTTTTTTTAAGAACAACAGCTGAAGACTGTTCCTGTGTCACTACCCAAAACACCTTATTGTGGTCTAACCTACAGTTAAACCAGCAGAAGTGTATACAGTTAATTAGCTCATTTTCCCACTGCTTCAGTGAATAGTTGGGAACTGATCTCTGGGAACTGATCGGACTGATGAAAATGAACATTCATTAATTACGGAATGAATCGCTCTTTCTGACTCGTATTGTACAATTTAGCTGGTTAATTATCTTTCATTAGACAACTAAAGTGTAATTAAAAACAATTGCTTATTATTATTCAAGAATAATAATATTTAAGTTTGAACACATTGTGCACTGGGGTGCGAATGGTGTTGAGAGCCTTGTGATAAGACTGTGTTCAGTAGAGCTGTGTGATAAGACTGTTCAGTAGAGCCCAGGTGTTGCAATGACCGGCTTTTCCTCTTGTCGACAGTCTCTCATCACCTTTGTGAACAAACACCTTAACAAGCTGAACTTGGAGGTGACAGAGCTGGAGTCCCAGGTACGGTGTGGCAAGACAGCCCTGCTGAGTGACACTTCCCCTGCCTGGTACATATCAGGAACTAATGGGCATTAAGCACTCCTGATGTCACCTTGCTATCCACCAATCACAGTAAGCGTTTTTGTGCTGGTTGTGATTGGTGGACTCTTCTTCGTTATCCCTCTGAAACGCATGCAATTATAACAGAGAAGGTCTGGGCTACAGGTAAGAGGGTCAGTTGGGAACAAACTCCCAAAACTTTTCAATTTGAATCAATGAAAATTTGAATGTTCATAAGGACTGTGAACTGTGAGGCTGCCAGTTCACCCCTCGAGCGAGACAAAGCCGTCGCAGTCTCAAAAAAGGCACTCAAGTGGTTAATGCCTATTTTGTGTCGCTGCGTTTATTTGTATTGCATTTATTTCACAGGGGCAAACACAAATACGCACTGACACACTGACACGTCAGGTGTATAGAAAGTGAGAAGCATTTCTAATTTAGTGCATCCGCTCCTAGATGGAATTTTTTTCCGAGAGCATAACCACAGCAGACGCCTGACAGGTCCCCATTAAGCAGCCAAACCTGTTTTTTTTTTTTTTTTCCCCTCCTCATTTCCTGGTCCCCAGTTTGCAGACGGCGTGTACCTGGTGCTCCTCATGGGCCTGCTGGAAGACTACTTCATCCCCCTGTACCACTTCTTCCTCACCCCGGAGAGCTTTGAGCAGAAGGTAGGCGGAGGGACGTCGACACCCAGACGGGAAGTCAGAGGTCGCACAAGCGGATGGATGAACGGCATGAACACATGAATGCGGTCACCTAGGAAACGGGGAAAATATGAAAATATCGCCCCCCCCCCCCCAGGAGAGCGCTAGATATTGGGAGGGGGGGGGGGCTCGAAAACAAAAAGCTGAACGTGCCGTTGGGAGAGGTTCTGATCCCAAGTGTGGCATTAAACCGCGCGGTCAGTGCGTCCCCCGCTGCTCTGTCTGATGTCACGGCAGGTTTGAGTGGGAAATGTTGTGTTCAGCAGAATGGTGAACTGAGGTCTGATTTGACAAGGTTTGTGAAGATGGGTCGTGGAGGGGGATATGATTGGGTCTGAGAGACCTTGGGTAGGAGAAGTGTTTGTTTTGGGGCTCGTTAATGGGGGGGGGGGTGTTTACTCTTCATGGGGGAGGCTGTGACCCTCGTCTCCTGTCCAGGTTCACAACGTCTCCTTCGCCTTTGAGCTGATGCAGGACGGGGGGCTGAGGAAGCCCAAGGCTAGGCCTGAAGGTGCGTGTGTGTGTGTGTGTGTGTGTGTGTGTGTTTTTGTGTGTGTGCATGCTAATTATAATTTTATCCTGTGTTTTGCGAATGTATATGTGATCAAGTCACTCATGTTACTGTACTACTATGAACAAATGAAAAGTTAACATAATGCTTAATGTATAACAGTATCACCTCGGTCTATCAGCAAACATATGCCTCAGCCATGGTCATAATTGATAATGTGTTCACATGTGTGAGACAGCATTGGTATTTGTGTTTGTTTCAGATGTGGTCAATTTAAAGCTGAAGTCCACTCTGAGGGTCCTCTACAATTTGTTCACCAACTACAAAGATTCGGAGTAGCATCTCAACCGCTTGGGCTGGGGGGGAGGGGGAGGGGGAGGGGAAGGTGGCGCTGGTCCATGGATGAGGCTTGGGCTGATGGGGGGGCTTTCGGGCCCACAGAGACGCAAAGCCGTCAGGGCTGGGGGACGGTTTTTGGAATGGCGTGATTTTCCTGAAACCCCACGTGCGAATCAAAATGCGTCGGGTTTCAGTGTTGGCCGTTTACGGATCTTGCATGACTCTTGTCTTTTCTTACAGGCTTGCATTCTGTAGCTGTATGCCATTTTTAAAAAGTTGATAACTGATAGTCAGACGAGCTGTAGTGAAACTGGATTTTTATAAAAATGAAAACTGGATTTGATCTGACGTGGTTTTACAATGTTAAGTGTTGCAGCTGCAGACTGTATGTATCGTCAGTGGAAATGTTTTACTGTGGTTTGATAACTACGAACCTGCACTGGCGTCTTCAGTTTTGAAAATTTTGCCAGAATGACTGGTGGCATTCCCTTACGTCATAGATGTCTAACTCCTGTCCCGAAGGCTGCAGTGTCTGCTGGTTTTGGGGGCATTTCAACATAAGTGATTCATTTAAGTCATTGGCTGGCAAAAGAGTCCACGCAATGTTTTCTCAAAGCTTTAATTTGGTGCCGATTTCAAGAAAACCGCAAATACCATCAGACACCGTGGCCCTCTAGAGTTGGGAGTTTGACACCCCCTGCCATATGCAAGTCACTTTTGATAATATATAAATATATGATAATATGATAAGTATATGATAAATGCCTAAATGCAATATGTTTCCTCACCATATTTGACACAAAAACCTCTTTTGGGTAAAGCAACTTCAAATAGCTTTTTCAAAAACTGTACTTTTTAAAATGCATTGTGGCAACTTAAAGATAAGTTTTTTTGTTTTTTTTCTGCTCTCATGTTTGATTAAATGAGTTCCTAAATCAAGTGGGAAAACATGTAAATCGGTCTGTCTGTCTCTTTCGTCTGCGTTCGTTTGGTTGATTGTGTGTCATTTCTTGTCGTGGTTGGAGGGCGTTTGTTGTTGTCACGGTACCCTCGTTTCTGTTTGGGAAAGCCCTTCTGCTGCCAATAAATGCACCAGCTGTGTCAACCCACCTCTCTAGACCTTTGTTGGCTGTGGTTTTAATCTGTGGTGTGTGAACTTGTGTTTACCTGGAGCTTAACCCCCACTCCCACTCCTCGCTCTCTTCTAGTTTTACTCCATATTGCCCCAGTTCCCATGGTTACCGCTTTGCCCCGAATCGAGCCAGTCTTTCAGAGCAACCTGGCATCTTTCCTCCTTCCTTTCTCTGAGGAAATTAGGCATTTTTCTTTTCTTCACTCAGTTTTTTTTTTTCTTCAGGGAGAAAAGCTGTTCGGGAAAGGTTTTTGAAGCGTGCTCCTTTTTTACACACTACTTTTAATATTCAGTTTTATGACACACACCTTTACACACTCATTTTAACACACACTCTTTTAATATTCAGTTCTTTAATGACACTTTAACACACACTCCTTTTAATGTTCAGTTCATTTATGACACACACGTTTTAACACACTCATTTTAACACACACTCTTTAATATTCAGTTACTTTATGACACTCTTTTTAGCATGCACTCATTTTAACTCACTCTTCTTTCACCACGCACTCTTTTAAAACACACTCCTTTTAACACACTGTTTTTGACACACTTCTTTTAACACGCTCTTTAAAACACACACTCCCAACATTCACTTCCTTCAAAGCGCACTTTTCAACTTCAGGCTGCTTGTAATGAGCGCTCCTGCTACGCTGCGATTCGAGCGGGGGATAAGAGAGTCTGTCGCCTGTCGCTGACGCCCCGTCGGCTCCTGCGGCGCGGCCGAATCGACGCGTAACAGAGCTTTCGTTTTCGAGCGTCCAAACATTCATCACCCGCGCACGGGCCGTGGCGGCTGGGCTTGGAACTCAGTGATGTTGGAGGCCGAAATGTCAGGCAGAGCACAGCTTTTATAAGCGAATAGTGTGCGTATTATTGTAACACCCGGTTGTGAGTAGTCATTGGTAGTTATTGTTCTGCGTTCACTGCTGTGGCCTATTGGTAGGTGAGGCTAAGCTAATAGCTTCGGTCGCCCACCCCTAGGGACTGTGGTGTTTGAATGCGGCCTACCTGAAGTTTTGGCATTGGGAGTAATTTAGTGCACATAAGGTGCTTTGGATAGCAGTGTCTGCTAAGTGATTGTGTGAGTGTGATGTAATGGGAGTTCTCTGCTGCTTTCCTTGTGCAATTACAATTGGTCATTTGTAACTTTTTGCAAAAAAGTGTGTGTTCAATTTCGGATACATGGTAAATAAGCAAGAATATTTGTATGAGTTGTTCAGCGCTAGTGACACTGCTCTGTTCATGCTCTTTGACACCATATTTCGACATTCACAACTGCCGCATCACATAAAGAGGTTTGCGCTTAACAGGAAGTCAGCAAAACCACACTGCAGCCAAACAGGAAGTGACGGGTCCTTCGTTGGGCCTTTTTCTCTTCCTCTTTTCTCTTTCATTCGCCTGTGCCAGATGCAACAATCTGTCCATCTTAAACATTGGATTTTTTCAATAAGTGGTAGAACTGCTCTCAGGACTGAGCTGGTGTGAAACCTGTGGACAGCTGACTTCCTCTTGGGTGCGTTTGATTCTCTGGAGGTAAGGTGATTTTTTATTTTTTATGATTTTTTTTAATGCGACGTGATCCGCTCAAACCTGGAATAGAAGCACACACACACACACACACACACACACACACACACAAGCACACACAAACACCCACAGGACCACGTACGCACATAACCACATAGACACACACACACACACACAGTGCTGGGTTGCTGCTTAATCATGGTGCACTAACTTTTCAATGTGTTTTGATGACAACACACGCAGCAGACTGGTTCCGAACCCCATTGCTCAGGGGTAGAGCGGGTTGCCCAGTGTTTGGCGAGAGACCTGGGCAAACTGAGCAGGGGGCCAAACCCTAAAAGGCTGCGTGACGTGTGTTAGCCAGAGGAGAGGAGATGGATCAGGCCCCTGCAGCGTGTTTCGAGCAGAAGAGAGACCCTGGGGATCTGGAAGTCTTTCAGGGTGAGCCTCTTCCCCCCACAGTTCCTGTTAGCGCCCTCTAGTTCCATTGCAGCGAGCAATAGCATTGTAGCAAAATTTTGAACACCTTCTTTTAACCGCCACCGACAACTTTCCAGCTGCGTCGCAAACTGGTTTCTCCACGAGAAAATGTTTGGCTTTTCTTGCCAGATCGCTGTCCGGGAACCCTGTTTCTCTGATGTTCCACAACACCCGAAAAACACTTGAAGATCTCAGTCAGAGCTGATTATTGAACCGAGACTTTCGTTTCATCGAAAGCTTTAAAGCGATTTCGCCGCTGGCCCGCTCCCTCCCCGTTAACGAGAGTCGGCGGCACATTTTGACGCTTTATTTTTGTTTTTTTTTGTTTTTTTTCCCCTCAGGCGAAACCAGGACGATAATCCAGCCGGCGTCTCTGAAGAACCCCAAGCTCGAGGAGCTGAAAGAGGTAGGGGCGCGCCTTTCGACCGTTCGCTTTCCCCCGTCGAGCTCGCGGAGCGGTCGACCAACAATAAATCGGAATCCCGAACGGGACCGCCCGTCGTCATGGCGCGGCGAGGAGATTAGTAGGGGGGGGGGGGGGCGGTCGTTAGGCCCCTGAGGCGCACGGCGGCCGCCCTCACGTGCCTTTACTCCGCCCTCCAGATCCTCGTCGGCTGGATCAACAGCGCTCTGAAGCGAGAGCACATCGTGGTGCAGAGCCTGGAGGAAGACCTTTACGACGGCCTGGTGCTCCACCACCTCCTGGGTAAGGAACCGGAAGCTTCCGACTTCCTCTCATACCCAGCGAGCAGAAGCCAAAATCTGAATGTCTGGAGGGGTGGAAATCTCTTGTTTGTTACGTTTTTAATTTGTAACACACCAATGAGCTGAACCCTCTTGTGGTTTTATGGCGACTAATCACATCGTGGTTCACCTTGCAATTAAATGATGTCAGTCAGCTGATTGCTGATTGAAGTCTGCGTCGCCCAATCGGATCAGCGGCGGTCTATGCGCGTGTGAATGAACGTGCGTCACGCAGCCCGCCCTGTTACGCGGGGCTCTCAAACTCCAGTCACGGAGGGCCGCGGCGTCCGCCGGTTTCCGCGGTTTCCTTTCGCTCGACGGCCGACTCGGGGCCGCGTAACGACTCGAGCGCGCGAACGTGCCGAGAACCCGGCCGACGCCGGATTGGTGATGTCGTGCGCGTCCGTTTGCCAGCCCAGCTGTCCGGCGTGCGCCTGCCCGTGGAGGATATAGCCGTGACGGGGGAGGCGCAGCTGCACAAGCTCCAGCTCGTCATGGAGGCCCTGAACCAGAACCTGGGCCCGCCGGATCAGACCGCCCGCAAGTGGAGCGTGAAACGTGAGTCTCCAACACTACACTACTGCATTATACATGAGCAGCAGTGTAGGACAACACTGTACTACTGCATTATACATGAGCAGCAGTGTAGGACAACACTGTACTACTGCATTATACATGAGCAGCAGTGTAGGATATTATACTACTGCATTATACATGAGCAGCAGTGTAGGATATTATACTACTGCATTATACATGAGCAGCAGCGTAGGATATTATACTACTGCATTATACATGAGCAGCAGTGTAGGACAACACTGTACTACTGCATTATACATGAGCAGCAGTGTAGGACAACACTGTACTACTGCATTATACATGAGCAGCAGTGTAGGATATTATACTACTGCATTATACATGAGCAGCAGCGTAGGATATTATACTACTGAATTATACATGAGCAGCAGCGTAGGATATTATACTACTGCATTATACATGAGCAGCAGTGTAGGATATTATACTACTGCATGATACATGAGCAGCAGTGTAGGATATTATACTACTGCATTATACATGAGCAGCAGCGTAGGATATTATACTACTGCATTATACATGAGCAGCAGTGTAGGACATTATACTACTGCATTATACATGAGCAGCAGTGTAGGACAACACTGTACTACTGCATTATACATGAGCAGCAGTGTAGGACATTATACTACTGCATTATACATGAGCAGCAGTGTAGGACAACACTGTACTACTGCATTATACATGAGCAGCAGCGTAGGATATTATACTACTGCATTATACATGAGCAGCAGTGTAGGATATTATACTACTGCATTATACATGAGCAGCAGCGTAGGATATTATACTACTGCATTATACATGAGCAGCAGTGTAGGACAACACTGTACTACTGCATTATACATGAGCAGCAGTGTAGGACAACACTGTACTACTGCATTATACATGAGCAGCAGCGTAGGATATTATACTACTGCATTATACATGAGCAGCAGTGTAGGATATTATACTACTGCATTATACATGAGCAGCAGCGTAGGATATTATACTACTGCATTATACATGAGCAGCAGTGTAGGACAACACTGTACTACTGCATTATACATGAGCAGCAGTGTAGGATATTATACTACTGCATTATACATGAGCAGCAGTGTAGGATATTATACTACTGCATTATACATGAGCAGCAGTGTAGGATATTATACTACTGCATTATACATGAGCAGCAGTGTAGGACAACACTGTACTACTGCATTATACATGAGCAGCAGTGTAGGACAACATTGTACTACTGCATTATACATGAGCAGCAGTGTAGGACAGCGAGTAGAACTGGGCTCATAACCGCAGTCCTCCTGGTTGCAAGTTCGATTCCCAGGTAGGACACTGCCATTGTACCCTTCAGCAAGGTGCTTTGTCTGCATTCCTTCAATAAATATCCAGCTGCATATGGATACAATGTAAAAAGTTGTCTAAGCTGCCCTGGATAAGACTATCTGCTAAATGCCTGCAATGTAATGTAATGTAATGTAATGAGCCAGTCCATGGAAACCATCTCTTTTAATTGAATTCAATTAAAAGTTTAGCAAGATGCATATGGAGCCAGAACCAGTAATTCAGCAAGTCCAGTATGTTTGAATGGGAGGGCATGTTGCTTGTGTGGATGGCAAGCCTGGAGGCAGGCATCCCATGGTGCACCTCTCTCTGCCTCCTATGTTCCAGTCATCCACGACAAGGACCTGCTGGCCACTCTCCATCTCCTGGTTGCCATAGTGAGGCGATTCCAGCCCGATCTGGCCCTGCCCTTGGGCGTCAGCGTGGAGGTGGTCCTGCTGGAGGTCAGTTCAGGAGCACATCGTTCATTAAAGCACTTCCACGTTCTACACAAAGTACTGATCTGGGATCAGCTTCCCCCGTTCATATCCTAACCTCATCCATTATGAGCCAGAAGGCGAAACTGAACCTAGGTCAGGGCCTGAAGGAGCGCTGATCTCAGATCCGGTTTCTCCCAATCATGCCCCATAGATTATTCATTATGAACTCACCTGCTAACCGCTCCCAGGTCAGAACTCTAGCTCTGATGCTTTATGAATATGGATCCTGACACATGACCTCTTTCGCAGGTCAGCAAGGCTGGGATCAAGTCCGAGAAACAGGTGGAACACGTTACTGAACCAAGG
Source organism: Anguilla anguilla (assembly GCF_013347855.1). NCBI lineage: Eukaryota > Metazoa > Chordata > Actinopteri > Anguilliformes > Anguillidae > Anguilla > Anguilla anguilla. Next base: position 9,188,761 of record NC_049219.1, on the reverse strand, counting down.
TGCATAAGCTTTGCCGAGCAGTTCCCCTGAGATTCACCACAACCAGTTTTTTCTTGCATCTTGTTCATCATAGCCAAATTTTTCGGCAAATTTCTGCGAAGCGTGATAATTTCTCACTTTTCTCCGTTCCTTCCCTCAGCGATTCAGCAGACGGCTCGTCAGCCACTCCAAAACGTAAGCGAACAGAAACAGAACAGTTAAAAGAAAATAAAATTTTACGAGCAAAAACAGAACAGAACAGAAAAAGAGAAGAAAAGTCCACGACCTTTTACACTGATATCCCAGAAAGCCTCGGTTCTTGAGAGAGAACACTCTGCCTTTGAGTCGCGTTCCAGTCTAACGGCTTCCCTGCTGAACCGCCTCTCTTTCACAAACTGCAGACGGAGACCCCATTGAGCAGCTCATGAAGCTGGACTGCCACAAAATCAACACGGTGACGCAGGTAGGAGAGGCCGTCCCGTAGCGGGTTTCACGCCGGGGTGTGTGCGTGTGTGTGTGTGTGTGTGTGCGTGTGTGTGTGTGTGTGTGTGTGTGTGTGCGGACTGACGTTAGCATGTCCCTTACCTGTCTGTTCCCACAGGCCATCCTTCACTTTGTCAACATGAATGTGTCCACCTTGGGACTGCAGGTGACGGACGTGGAGAAGCAGGTAAGTGAACGCTGAACACAAAATGGCCCGTTCCAGGCGTTCCCAAACTGATGGGGACCGTGTGTGTGTGTGTGCTGGTCCCTGTTCTAAGTACTGTTCTAAGTAAAGTGCAGCCTCTGATTTGTAACAAGCTCTTACTGTACAATTGTAATAACCTGTTACCTGCTGAATAACCTGGCAGTCGTTTGAACAAAAATAAAAATACCAGTAGTTTCTAATGAATTTGCGTGTCAGTGACTCGGTCGCGGGGAGGAAACTTCTTTGATTGTAAACACAAGAACACAGCAAAGCTAAAAAAAAAAAAAAAAAATTTAATCCTGCATAGTATGCCTTTAACTAACTGTATATGTAAATTCCTACAAAGCTATCTCTCCCCGTCTGGCCGCCAGTCATCTCCCTGATTGGCTACACTCTCCCTTGCATTCCCCTCCCACTTTGATTGCCCAGGTTGTCACTGCGAACGAGAACCACGTTCTCCATTGACCTACCCGGCAAAAATTTAGTGTGGTCGTAGATGCTGCTTTAATTGTAGTCTGACAAGGAGGTGTCCTTAAGGGAAATGGTAAAAAGATGTTTTGTAGAAACAGTGCGTATAATATAATGGTCTCTGTAGAAAAAGTGCATGCATTATAACTGTTTTATTGCTGTCTCCAGTTTGCGGATGGAGTCATTCTGCTCCTGCTGCTTGGACAGTTGGAGGGATATTTCATACCTTTGTGTGAATACTACCTCACTCCCACCAGCAAGTCTGAAATGGTGAGTGATCGACCCGGTAGAAGAAGACTGTCAGATGTTGTGACAGAAACCTCCTTCCTCTTTAAATTTATTTATTCATTTATTTAATCGGGCATCTCCAGACCTACCTAAATTTGGAAAGTCCAATTCAAATTGGTAATGCAGGCTGCAGCAACAAGCGCCAATAAAAATACAATTGGGCATTCCAAAAATTGGGAAGAAAAGAGAAATGAAAACATTGATTTAAAAAAAGAATATTGCAAACCTTGCCATAGATATATATTGACTACATTGTATTTTTTTTTAAACGGTCTGGCAGTTACTGTGTTTAGGGGCTGTCATGTAGTGACATCCTGTGTGAGGCATTGGAATGATCTCATTGGTTGGGCCCTAGATGAACGCCACCCCCCCCCCCCACCCCCCGACCCTCACCCTCTCCCACACTATTCTAGCTCCACAACGTGACTCTAGCCTTGGACCTCCTCAATGACCAGGGACTGCAGATCCCCAACATCGACCCCCAAGGTGAGCAAAAGCGAACCGACCTTTTCATTCAACAGGATACGACACGCTTTCTCCACGTGTTCCTTTCTATAATCACTGAATAATAAAACAACTGCTTTTAGTGGCTAGCTGTTCCTCAAGGCAATTTATAGCTTGTTCTGGTAATCCTTTGCAGACTGGTGAAACCTTAATTTAGAGATATTACCTGAAAGATGCATGTGTGGCTTGTCTGTTAACTCTGATGAGTGTGACATGCAGGGCGTCCCCACTTTAATCACTGACAGCCTGTGATTTGCCTGGCAGGACAGCCAGCGTTAAGAATATTCAGGCTGCTGAACATTAATACTTGGACTGGCTAAATTAATTTGACCTTGGAGCAGCTCGCTAATTGGATTCATTTATAGCTTCCCTTGAATCACCAAATAACCTCTCTGGTAGAATTAGGAATCCCATTGCTTAAAGTTCCCGAGTAAATGTCACTCATTAATTGGGTTTTAAACACTGCGAAGAGCCAATCAGTATATTCTGATGTATGTGATTCAAACAACATGTATCAGTGTGGCCGGGATCTTTTGTGTGACTCGTACACGACCCTTCATTCCCTGCATATTTAATATCAATGACGTGACTCACATTTGTGTGTACACTGTACACATACACAAACATGCTTAACACAATCTTGTGCTTCCCGTGCACACACAGTCACACTCAAACACGCTTAATCCGACCTTGTGCATACACTACACCATCACACACAAGCACACTTAGCATGGCCTTGTATGCACACTGCACACAAACTCACACACGAACACACTAAACGCAGCTTTGTGCATGCGCTACACACAAGCTCACACACAAACACCCTTAACGCGGCCTTGTGGGTAATTCTGGAGAAGAGCGTCGGCTATTTTTGACTAAAAAAATAAAATAACCTGTGTGCTCCCAGATATCGTCTCCGAGGACCTTACTGCCACACTGAAGGTCCTGTACGTCCTGTTCAAGAAGCACAAGAGCCAGTGAACGCCATGGAAACAGCGGAGGAGAAGGAACCTGGGAACGGAAATAGACATCGCTGCACACCGCAATTTAACTTCTGCTCCTTCCCAAACGTTACCCGGCCAACTCCACCTCTCTTTCTCTCCCTCTCTGATCTCTTTCTCTCCCCCTCCCTCCCTCCCTCCCTTCCTCCCTCACTCTGTCTCCTACCTAATCAACCAGTTGTTTGGTTAATCTGTTAATCTCGTTGTGTGTTTGGAGTTAATCTGCTCTTGCTCAGAGAGAGCTGCATTGTGCCAACAGCAATTAGGAGCCGGCTTAACCTGGTTCAGCATTAGCAAAGCTCGATCCGGCTGTCTCATTCGCTCTTCACCCGGATTAAACAGGCGGGTGCAACCCGTCCGCGGAAACAGGGATGCGCTCAGTCGCGCGAGAAAGCTGCTCCAGTCGACCGCAAACTTCAAGGACTTTTTGCACGTGCGCTGGAGGTCAAACATTCGCTTTGTTTCCGCAGTCGAATGAGGGTTTATCCCCCTCAAACTGCGATTTTCACTTCATTCAACACAACAGGCGATACGGTGTAGCCTCTTGGTGTATAGAATGTGTACTTAAGATTTTAGCGTACACTAGTGCTTTAGCATGTAATTTGGTTCAGGCAGTATTGTTCATATTAATCCGAAGAATGCATTTCTGTGTCTTCTACATTGTAAGATGCTGTAGATGAGAGAATCTGGGTGAACGTGGTGTAATATAATGCAATGAGGCCTGCCTCTCAAACAAGACTCCACAGCAGCATGAGACGTTCTGCAATAAGATATGCAGTTGCACTCTTTGGCCACACGATGGCACTCACGACTTCAGTAGTGCACAGTTCTTGTGAACTTTGCGGGTTAAAACAAGACAGAAACGTGCTGCAACCTTAAAAAATGTAAGTTTGCAGCTTTAAGGTTTAAAAATAGTAGCTGAGTCTCCTCTTGATTTTATAACTAAAACAAAATTTATTCCTGAAAAGAAAGCCTAACTGTTCTCAGTTTCTAGATTAATATGCAGTGTAGAACTAAGCTTATCATCAAGTTATCCCAAGGTATGTTTAGCAAGATACTCTTTTAGTTCACATGCCATCTTGAGTCAAGTCACTTTCTGTTATTTTTTGCAAATCATCTGGCCTGCGTTAGTTTATTAAAACATCATCACCGCCTCCCAATATTCAATCAACATTTGTCCTTATCTTTCACTTGCAAGTCAAAATGAAACTTTTCCTCCCTTTGTTTTTGAGTATGAATGAAAGGAAATGTTGATCGATTCAAATCATTCCCCACCGCTGTGCATGATACATTGGTTAATGTTTATGTTTTAAATGCTTTTAATGTTTTAAAGCACTCGGTCTGTGATTTCTTGGTCTTTTTTCAGTTTTCCATGATTTTCAACAACTTTGCCCTGTGTAGTGTAAAAGTTCCTGCTTCACACTGCTAGAAATCGCCGTGGAGATCAAATCACCCATTGTGATGTCATTCTTGCCTGTGCAGTCACCCATTGTGTCCTTGACGTTCTATAATTAGCTACAGCTGTTTCTCCTAAGCTCTACCTGTCTAGGTATTTAGTAATTTGGTATTTTGGTCTCAGCTGTGTTTCATTAGTTTATCAGTGCATTTGAGTCTCTCAGTTTCCTGCAGTTGTTGCGTGGTCTCAGAGCCAGTCTTCCAAGCCTTATAGTTTTTGTGTTGACCTTTTCCAGTTTTTTTTTTTTTTTTTTGAGTATGTTTTAAGTAAAGTTCATCTGCGTTGAAACTTGCTTTTGTTTCCTGCGCCTTTCTCCACACCTGGTTCAGGAGGTGGATGACTCCTCTTCCTCCCTCGTCATATAAATTTGGGTACGATCGCATCTCTCTCTCTCTCTGCGATGTGTAGCGTTACATTATAAATATTTTACGGTGCTGGATTTCCTTTCACTGCAGCTCTTTTTATGACTGCTACCAATTAAGCATGACCATTCCCTGATATCTTGCTAAAAAAAAAAAAAAAAAAACGCTGGGCCATTTTCCCATATTTAGCAATTCCAAGGGAAATTTTTTATTTATTTATTTTTTTTAACAAATGCACCCCATACTTTTCTGTTTTCCTACACTTGCATGGTGCCCTGAATAAGTGTCTATGAAATGAACACAATGCAATGTGAAGTAATGTAATGGAAGAACTGCTAGGTTTGGACTCCCATAGTACTGGTTCCCAGTGCGTGGACACGCCCCTAGCGACACGGGAAGCTTTTCTCATCTCTTCAGGCTTTGATCTACGGCTCATTACCACGTGACAGAACCTCGCATCATCAGAGAGCGCATAAATCCAGAACGCGTCGTTGCATTGCCGTGAATTTGCCCGGTCTGACCAAGGTGACCGGAACACCCTTCCACAAGCATTCTATTTGAAGGTGAAGGAGAGTCACGTTTCAACACCACATACGTTCACCCGCTACCCCTGAATACTGGCTTATACACTGTGCATATTTATTTGAAACGTATTGACTGTGTTGCAATTCCTAATGTTCTTGAAACCCCTGGGATGTAACAAAACACAACACAAGAGCTCATTCCACAGTAAACGCGCTTGAACGTGAAAACCACCATTTATGGTGTTTCTAGGGTACCTTTGACAGTGGCTTCAGGCGTATATGTACAAAGCATGAAATGGGACAGGACTTCTGACATCACCAAATATGTGACACGTTGCTGAGTGACAAAGCTGCAATCTTACCAAAAATTATATGATGAGAGGGGAAGAGGAGTCCTTCAACTGAGTTATATGTGCAACAGTACAAACCTCATTTATAGACCAGCCGGTAGGCATTTGAATAGGATATATTTTCAACAGTTTGTGTGGTCACCGCCATTCTAATATAATAGTTATGGTGTGGTGCAGCAATGCAGACGTAAATATTCATCATCTTGATGGCTTCTACTTGTATGTGGCGATGATTGCTATTTATTGTACACCTGACATATTTGTCAGACGCATTGCTGTGCTAATAATAGAACGAGCGCTTGTTGTCGGACACGCCATTAACAAACGGCGGTCTACGTCCTGGCGGAACGTAATTATGCGTAAAGTGGCGATAACTCAGTGCTGCGTTTACGTTTAAACAGCATTACAGGATGTCGGAGCTTACGCGAGGCTTCCTGCTTCTGAGACCATTTGTTTAAGCTTGTGGTGGAATAGGCTCTTGGATGCGAATAACTGGAAATCCACAGGCTGGGTTTAACATTCCATTACAGGCATTTAGCAGACACTCTTATCCAGACTTGCACAACTTTACATAGCATTTTACATTGCATGCATTTATACAGCTGGATATATATTGAAGCAATGTTATGTTAGGTACCTTTCTCAATGGTAGTGTACCAGGGACCATGGGAATTGAAATCTGTAACCTTTTAGTTACTGACAAACAAATACAGATACTGATAAACCAAAAGTAGGGCAATTCTTGAGTACTTCAGAAATTAATTTATTAGGCTTAAACCGCATAAAGCGAATGAGTAGCCACAGGAGCAAAAAATAGCCTAACTACACGGCTGTATATGTGCTGACACCAAAACGTGTTTCATGGTGAGATTGAACATTCCAAAGTGAAAGTCTGACATAAAACAGCCACCCAGGAAGCAGGATGATTGAGATGCCATTGCCTGAGAAATCATTGCTACTGACCCCAGCAATAAAAGCACTCCAAGGCATTTTAATACACTGGAAAAGATAGATCTTTATTTTTCCCTGCTATAACAATACAAAGTCACCAAGTGCAATTACAATTCCACTCAAACTGTACATTCTATCTAAGATAAAACGGACGGCACCTGGTGAAGTGACATCATCACACCTGGACTGAAGAACCAGCAGCTGCACGGCCAAGATTCACTGTAAGGCAACTGTTGCCACGGCAGCCTCATGAGTAAAATTGCACGCCTGGTCTTCTCTGACCTAAGGGCCAGGATCGAAATGCTTCACACTTTCTGAAGAATAAAAACAAGGCAGCGTTGAAGCAAGTTGTGAAACGAGCAACGCCGTGACACTCAAGTTTTCTGGAGTGTGCTGAGAGTGTGAAAGACCTACGTGAAAGACCTTCCTGTGTCTGTGTGTCTGTCTGTGTCTGTGTGTCTGTCTCTATCTGTCTTTCTGTCTGTGTGTCTCTCTGTACCTCTGTCTTTGTGTGTGCACGTCTCTCTCTGTGTCTGTGTGTGTGTGCGCGTCTGTCTCTGCGTGTGAGACTGCCTAAGAGGGAGAGAGTGTGTGTGTGTGTGTGTGTGTGTGTCTGTGCCTGAGAGAGAGCATGAGTGTGAGAGAGAGGGAGACTATGTTCGTGTGTGCGTGCGTCTGCCTGCCCGGCCCTTGTGAGATTAGGTTGCTGCAGCAGGGCACACTCCCTTTCCTGTCGATGGTGCTCACAAGTTCCAAAATTTAAGTAGTCCGAGTTTCTCTTCCCACTGGGGAGCTATACAAATAAAAAACTGAACTGAATTGCAGTAAATGACGTGCCTGACTGGTTTTTTAATTTTTTTATTCTGCCCTCTCAGGTCGTGTCTTTGTCGCTTCGCGCACGACACTGTTGACTTTTTGCTCGTCATCGAAACGCTTGAATCCTTGAATTTGGCCAATTGTAAGATTATCGCCTGGCCAGCTGCACAGAAATGTAGGATTTGTACAACAAATCTGATTTGGCCCGTTTAAACGAAATACACATGCCACTGTGTTAGTAAATGCAGTTTATTATTGCTGATGTGTCCCTGTAACTGAATATTCATATTGCTTTCACTGTACCCATCTTCCCCCCCTGTAGAGTCGTGACAAGTGTCCCTACAGGGGCAGTGCAGTCTGCCCAAAATTGACCGATTTCTTTGTTTCAAAGCTCACCAGCACCATTTGCGACTCCTATAGAAGCCATGTACTTCTTAGGTTTTTTTTTTTTGGGGGGGGGGGGGTGCGTGTGCGCACTGGCTGGCCTCGATTGGGCTTTCTCGGTGGAACCAGGTGTCATTCGGACGTAGTTTTGCAGGTTCCACGATTTTGTAATTACGCCGGTTCGGTGTCCCTCCGTGTCGCGCTGCCTCCTGCTCCAGCTCCATCTGAGTAAAACGGCATTGTACTCACGGTTTTTGTACTACAAAAAAGCGACTAGCCTAACAGGCTCGGGGCGCACTTCGCTCCCGGCCCTAGCTATCCGGTCACGACGGGTTCACAAGACACCAGCACGAGAGACTAAGATCACTACGACCCCTTCGATAACCACGACTAACTGCGACTGCTCTAAACCTCCTCTACTCTACGCAATATCCCTATAAAAAGTTAAGTAGTTTTAAAAACGTTTTCACATTTTCGTTTAGACTGCAAACACATTAAAGTAGCGACGTCTTACGAGAATTAAGCAACCCTTGCCACATCCCCCGGATACATCACCGACGTCTGATATTTCTGGCACCGATTCCCTGACCAGTTCTCATGAGTAAAAATCCAGGAAGTTCTCGCACCCATTGGCTCCAATACGACTTAACCCAGAGTTGTCTACGCAGCTGTACACGGACGAAACGAAAGTATCTTACAGGCATTGCCAGGTTAAAGTTTATCGTTTATCTCCCTGCTGATTGGTTGAGCCAGTAATCCGCTATTCCAGGTAGGTCCAGGTGAGGAGGAGGGGGCGGGACGACAGGCCTCGGGTTCTCCTCAGAGGTCCCGCGCGGGTCCGAAACTCCGCCCCGCCCAGGTGAGTCTCCGCGGGGTACGGGACGTCGAGGGGCGGACTGTTTTGGCCGGGCTCGCCCAGCCCTGCTGTGGTGTGGCAGTTGCGTCGGAGGGCGGTTGGGGTGTGTTACGCACGGGTCTGTGGGTCTGCGGCTTCGACGCGCCTCAACATCATCCCTGCAGTGAGTCTTTCTGACAAGAATAAAACAAGCAAAAAAAAATCGGAATTAATATATACAGTAACTCTCACGCTCTGCGGGCGGTGGCGGAGGCGATGCGCGGCGGCTCGACGGCGCCCTCCGGCTCGCGGGCGGAAGGCCGCGCCCGTGCGCGGGAGTGATTTACGGAGCGCCATCTTAAATCACCGCGGCAACGGCTCAGGTACGTTTCTGCGACCGGGACGTTTTTTTTATTTACGGCCCATTCTCTTTATTAAAACGTGCGTATAAAATTCTGACCCCAAACTCGCCGACCTTCGCGCGCGCTTATTTTACGAAGCCGCGGCGAATGTTAACAAGCGAGGACGAGACTTCGGTTCGGAAATCCCGGGTGAAGAAAAGACAGGAGTTGCGCAGAGAGCGTTCTTTTCAGTGTGGCACTCCGAGCGCGGCGCTCCACTGCTAGCGTGTAGCCCGGGTCGGCTTTTTGTCGAATAATCGATTGAAATGTGCGCCAGGTTTTTTTTTTTTTTTATTGTTATTCAGGAGCTTTCCTTCCTGCTTGCGTTGCCCTCATTATTCATTCTCAGAGGTGAGCTATTGATCTGCGCCCGTTCTTCGCAGAAATCTTTTATTCATGTGGCGTCTTTACGTCGCATGTTTGTGTCTGTGCGTGCCCTTGCCAGCTGCATGTGTTTGTGCCTTGAAATGGAGCCATTACGCTTCTCTGTAGTGAATACAATGACTCCACTCGGTCATGTAATATTACCCTGTCTGTTATGATGGAACAATAACCTTACTCCACTTTACAATGATGGTATTGTAACATTATCCCCTTTTTTTTACCTAGCTTTTTGGTGGTTCTGGCCTGGTTTTTCCCAATTTCCCTTCTGTTTCTCTGTCAAGTGTTTTTGTGATGGTTCTCTATAAAATTTCTCTCTCCAATCAGATTTGATTCTCTAATGATGGTATTGTAGCATTGCCCAATCTGTAATGATGGCATTTTGACATCACCCCTCTCTGTGCTCGTATTGGTTGGAGCCCTCGGCCAATGAAGCCCTCGCGTGTGACTCACCAGGCCGTGGAGGTGTGGAAGGACATTAGCGAGGGGCTCTGTGCCTCCGCCCTCAGGCTGTGCCGGGGGTGGTGGGCCAGGACGATGGGGTGCAGCGGGGGGGGCTCCCCGCCCCCCCGCCCGGGGCTGTCCCAGCGGCTCCGGGCGCGCTTGAGCCAGCGCCCCCCCAGGCCCCACTTCTCCAGGTACGCCCGGCACAGCTCGTAGTTGAGCGCCGAGTAGTACAGGAAGTCCAGGGCCAGGAGCAGCGTGACGAAGAAGCCGTAGATCCACACCCCCACCAGGGCGGTGTAGTTACTGCACCCGGAGGAGAAGCAGGAGGAGAGCACAGGAGGAGAGGAGTAGAGAACAGGAAGGAGAGCGCAGGACGAGAGGAGTAGAGCACAGGAGGTGAAGACAGGAGTAGAGCAGTAGAGCACAGGAGTAGAGGACAGGAGTAGAGGAGAGCACAGGAGTAGAGGGCAAGAGTAGAGCAGTAGAGCACAGGAGTAGAGGGCAGGAGTAGAGGAGAGCACAGGAGGAGAGGACAGCTCAGCTTCACCTCTCAAAACAACCGATAATGCTTTACAACAAGGCACCATTACCTTATGAGATAATGCATTAACTGACACGAGCAAGGAATGAACTAATCCATTAGGGCATTTGTTAACATGAAAAAATAATTTATTCGCATTTCATCAAGCAAGCCACGTGCCATTCTCTTCCACATGAACTCAATGTCATTGAAGTATGATTTGTTCCTTTTCGGTCATCGCAGGCAATGTTTCATCTACCGACAGGAAACACTTCAGGACGTATTTCCTAACAGGAGCAAATTGTTCAGTAATGTAAAGCTTGCATGAACACCACATTAGTTACACTGAAAAAAAAATCTACTTACTAAAACTCTAGCTCCTATTCTACCTTTGCTAATGGCTTGGTTAACATGAATAAGTGTTGATGGATTTGTACATTTCCTAGTTCAGGATATCTAACGCTCTAACTCTGGTGTTGGTAAACAGAACCTGAATGCAAAGCGTTACAAAATTGCTCAACTGAAAGGATGCGTGGGGGATTGTTTACGGCAGAGGCAGGAGGAAGCCGCGAGCTCCTCGCCTGCTAAGGGAGACGTTCCGCAGATCCAATCTCGTTAAGATTCATCCCCACGGACGGCTGCGCGGCGGCTGCGGTCCGGTCGCGCCTCGGGTTTGCTCTCGAACCATAAATTTCAACAACAAAAAAAATAATAATAAAAAAGCTAATTTAGCGGACGGGTTTCTGATCGCGTTTAAGCGCGGCTCTGATGAGAGGCGGTGAATGTCACCCGGGGGAACGCCGAGGCCCGCTGGTTTTTATGGAGGAAACGTATCCGAGTGGAAAAAGGCACGGGAAGGTTATCGTCCCCCGCGGTTTAAATTCGGCACACGCCCCTGAGGGGCGGCGGGGGGAGAGCCCCGCGTGGGACGGCGGGGCTTCCGAATGCAGGCGAAGGCGGGGCGGTTGTACTGGTTTTAAATGCCCCCAGCAGACGTGGGTTCAAGGCCTGTGCCCAGGGTGACGGGACATCACCCTAAAGCCTGAAGTGAAGGGGGTTTCACTAGCTCTGAAATATTGACTGTGGCAGATGGGGAAAGCAGGTAAAAAAAACCCCCAAAAAAACAGCTTTTTCATAACAGTGGGAACTATTCTAAATACAGCCCGTGTGTGTCTATGTGTGTCATTTCAAACAAAAGTGGGAAAATGTTATCTAAACAGCCTCTTTTTAGCCAAAAATGACTAATTAAGGGACGTACTTCTGCGTGAATCCGTCGGAGGCGGCGGTCAGGTTGAGCTGCATGACGCTCTGGAACTCGGTGTCGTTGCAGCAGTACTTGAAGGCCGTGCCGTTGCGGTGGCAGCAGAACATGTAGGTCTTGTTGTCGGAGAGGCGGGGGCAGTGGAAGCCGAAGTGGTAGCGCCCCCTGTGGTCGGAGTAGGGCTCGCACACCCGGAAGTGCGCGCAGAGAGCTGCGAGGAGGGGAGGGGGAGGGAAGGGGAGGGGAGGGGAGGGGGGAGGGAATCAGAGCTGCTCAACACGCTCTCTCAACAGGAGAGGAGGAAGGCGGGGCTTGCTGGCCACAGCCAATCCCCTGCAGCCCAGGTTGGCTCAGTTGTTCGTAATTGGATGGGCTAGTTTCAATCAGAAGCACTTTTTTAGTCACATCTCAGCATAGGAATTACACTTGAAATATTCTGTGTGAAGAAAGATTTGTACGCGATCACTTTGCAGCGATAGCACTACTGTCTCATAATTGTGAAGGGAACATGTACTGAACATGGGTGTGAAAAATTGCGTGACTTCTCTTTTTACAATAAAATACATTAGGAAAATGTGCTCTGAGCAGCTGCATTAGTATAAAATACTATCATTATCCCATTTTGAGTGCGCAATTATAGCTCATTACCTGTACTGTTCATTCTGAACAGCCTTTTTCCCCTCATCCCTCATTGTTAAAGGTGGGAATAATTTTGAGGGCACTCCAGGTACCCGTTCAGCTTTTATGACTGCACGTCGCTATGGAAATGGTCCTTCAGAGAAGCACGCTCCCTCGCTCGTAGTGACGGAAGAATAAAAGGAGGGAACGGGAGGAGAGGATAGTCAACGGGAAGACAGACCCCCCCCCCCACTCCCCCCGAATGTTCTGATGAAACGCAGATGACCGTACCGCTGAGGACAGAAGCGTTTCTTTTCCGGCAGGATGTTTAGATGGCGCGGTGCATATTTCCTCTGTCCGTGACTGCCCTGGAGGCCTCACACTGGACCACGTCAGCCGTCTGGGAGAGGAAGCTCATTCCCCTTTCGCTGCCTTTGTAACCGCAGCGTCAACGAGCGGTCGGGGGCCGTAATGTAGGGTAATGGGTAAGGTGTTGGTCTTGTAACCTAAAGGTCACGGGTTCTATTCCCTGGTAGGGCACTGCCATTGTACCCTTGAGCAAAGGTATTTAACCTGCATTGCTTTAGTACATATCCAGCTGTATAATTGGATACAATGTAAATGCTATGTATGCTCCTGTAATGTAATGTAATGTAATGTAATGAGCAGTGTAGTGTAGAGCTACAGGTGAACAGACACACGTAGCTCTCTGTAGTGTAGAGCTACAGGTGAACAGAAACATGTAGCTCTCTGTAGTGTAGAGCTACAGGTGAACAGAAACATGTAGCTCTCTGTAGTGTAGAGCTACAGCTGAACAGAAACACGTAGCTCTCTGTAGTGTAGAGCTACAGGTGAACAGAAACACGTAGCTCTCTGTAATGTAGAGCTACAGGTGAACAGAAACATGTAGCTCTCTGTAATGTAGAGCTACAGGTGAACAGAAACGCATAGCTCTCTGAGGTGTAGAGCTACAGATGTGTAGCTGTCTCCAGTGTAGAGCTACAGGTGAACAGAAACACGTAGCTCTCTGTAGTGTAGAGCTACAGGTGAACAGAAACATGTAGCTCTCTGTAGTGTAGAGCTACAGGTGAACAGAAACACGTAGCTCTCTGTAGTGTAGAGCTACAGGTGAGCAGACGTGTTGGGGCCCGCAGCTCACCCGCCGTGGACAGCAGCACCAGGTTGACCGCCAGGACGCTGAAAGTCCGCCGGCCGGCTGCGCTCATCTTCTCCTCTTCCTCCCCGAACGCCGCCGGAGAGCCCAACGCCACTTCAGCAGAGCTCAGGAGCCCTCTGCTCAGCGCCGGCGCCCCCACATGGCCGCGCCTCGCCGGCGGCTTCGCCTGCAAGACAAGGACAGCGAGGCTCGGCACTGAACACGGCGGCAAGCCGAAAAAGAGAACGGCGCGATATCCCTCCCTGACTGCAAACTGAGCGCGAGCGTTCATGTGTTTTTAAATCGGGCGTGTTTAGCCTGGAGCTGCGTTCACTTACCGTTTCCCGTTTACACAGGGCTCGAAGTGACGCCGGTTTTCTGGGCGTTTCTTGCACCCGTCAATCAAATAAAAACAAACAGGGAGATTTAAAGGGATAGTTCGCTTTCTGGGGAGTGTTTTTGTTTTTAATATCATTTGTTGTAGTGAACGCTTTTTATTGATATTCAACTTATGACCGTTGTTATACCTATCTGATTAGCCCATAGAATCTGTAGTATAGCCATTATTTTTGGTGCTGCTGAACTCACAGTGGTCACTTAACCTCTAATCACTGATTGCTCAGTTAAGTCTTGGCATGTGACCCCTGACACCTTGATGAATAATTCAGTGCAGTATCCCGTGGTCTTTGGCAGTAAGTAACGGGGATCGATGAGGTGGGGATCTCGTTCTTACATGCCCCCAGACAGCTCGCGTTCGGTATCGTGGCTGAAGGTCGTTGCCAAGGTCAAAGAGCCGGTTATTTAATCACGGGAAGGAGGAGCACGCGGTTCCCCTGGAACCAATCCGTCTGTGGGATTTTGAAGCCGGAAAGTCTGTTTCAATTAGCTGAAAGCAGCGGTGGTCCTTTTCTTGCGAGGTCTACGCAGGGATAACAGCCCCCTGGTTTTTTTGACGCGCACACTAGTCATCCAAATACAAACCCCGAAATTGCGCTTTGTGCATGCATTGTGTCATTTCAACGCTGAAGTGACCCCAGCCTTGGGGGAAGTCCATGGTGTCATGTTTTTAAAATTCAGTTCTGAACAGGCGTGTGAGTCCCCACTCTCTGGAACATCATGAGTCTGTTTTTGGTATCCATGGTTTTGATATCCACATATATATATATATATATATATATTTATTGCCGTTTCCTTGGAAACCATCTTCCATAAAAACGGATGAGAAGATTCTTTTGCCAGCAGTTAGCAGCTCTGTTCATGAACAGGAAGTGGTATGGAGCATCTAAAAAAGGAAAGAGAGGAAGTACAGTGGGGTTGCCCCTCTTTCTTTTCTTTTTTTTTTCATATTTTTTATTTTTATTTTTTTGCCATGTTTTATTAAAGAGACCCGAACAGCAAATGCAATCACCGGGGTCAGAACTCCCGCAGGTTTGCCGCTTTCCATGGCTTGTGGGTAAATACACACGGCCCCTGGTAGCTCTTATAAAGTCGGTCTGCTTCCCAGCGTCTCAAAACGCCATATTAAAGGCAGGAAGGGACCGTCAACAAAGGTCACGCCCTTCACGCCTTTCGCGTTCGCCTTGGTCCCGCGGGGCCCCCTCCATCCTCGATCGAACGGACGCCCGACGGCCGAAGGTCGACGCGACGGATGTCCCAAGCGAGCTCCAGCGCCGTCTCTCTTCGTCATGAAGGCTCATTCGTTCTTTGTCATACCGGCCTATTCGTTCGTGTCGTCGACCTCAGCATCGAACCGCAGGCGTTCGGCCCGGCCCGTACGGATCGCTGCTGACTGTACCGCGATTAAGGCCGGGATCGCCCTACGCGACGGCACCGCTCAGGGTCAGGAAGACGCGACGCGCGCCGTGGAGGGATTTTTAATTACACTGCCACCCGCCTAATAAGCTGAATTCATTAAACAATCGCAGGCCCCAAGCGGGATGGGGGAGGGAATTAATTATGCCGTGCTTAATCGACGCTTTGCGTCTGGAGGATTCCAAATCCACGCTGAGTCGGCGGCTAAAAGACTGGGGACCACATTAATCTGCACCCCCCCCCCCCCCCCCCCCCCCCCCCCCCCCCCCAACCCCCCATAGTCTTCTTCCATTTGGAAAGACCACTCTTTTTCCCGCTAAGCTACGGACACCCCCGCCACTGAAGGTCATGCAGTCCCCCCCGATACACTTTCCCAAGAGCAAGTGAGTATTTTTTTACCCGGTCACCAAGACTTTCAGCCGTGACACTTGTGACCTCACAATGCCAAACGTCTGTAATTGGCCAGTCGAACTTGTCAGCTCATTTCTTCAGTATTGACAGGCTTGGCCTTTTCACTGATAGGATAACCCCTTTCTGCACTGGACAAATTATTTTTAAAAAATCTTCTTACAACGCACCTGGCTCATTTCACTAGCCTGAATGTTTCCTTGTTTCGAACGCTCTGTCTGAACAGGAAGAGCACGTCGAATGCCAAACCAGGGCGCCACTGTCCTTGTTGCATTCATCATTTTTTTCTTATCTGTATTTGTTCATGGCTGTTTCCTTTTGCTAATCACATGAACAGGACTGCGCATAAAATTTACAAACAGCCAGCATTCATCACCTCATACGCCTGGGATACGCACAAAAACAGAAGTTCTGCACGCGTGTCTTGAATCCCACGTTGTTGTTTTTTGTAGGAACATTTTTTACGAACAAAAGTAAAAATAATTTAAGGGGTTTTGTGAACGAGGCCCAACGTGTTCATGCAGGACAAAGCATTTTGTACTTGTACTTTAATTAAACTGGGCCCGAATGAAAAGATTTACTACAGTAATAGAAGTGGATGAATATTAAATGAGTGGAAAGTGCCCATAGCTTCTGATAAGTGGCAGTGTGAATGCAAGAATGGAACACTGTGCCACGTTACGCATTAGCGCTTATTATTATCCAAACGCATTCTCAGCATGAATTCCCCGTCCCTTTCTTTATCGGGAGTGTTTGGTGCGGCGCCGCGTAGCCTAACAAGTGGGCCAAACGTTGTGTCGGTGTTGAGTTTGCAGGATTCACAATAACCGGATATTAAATACACGTTTTATTTTGTTCCGTTCGTATGTCCGGAAAAGCTGTTAATGTAAGACTTGTTTCGATGGCTCGTTGCCAATGGAAAAATGTATGTATGAATGAATATGGGTAAGGAAGTCCTGCCTGAGGTACAAACACGAGATTAACAGATTTAATTTTGTGTTTTAATAATGTGGCATTAGATTCGGATGTTGAAGTGATTAGTGTACATTATGATCTTGGATTAATCTTGGGATCTTTCTGTTTTGTGCTTTAATCAAAGCTTTTCTTTTCTGGTCTGTTGTCTTTGATTTAAGTTCAAATTTGGTACTTGTTAGGATCAACTGGGTGGCTCATTCTGTTAAAGCATTGTTCCAGTGTGTGGATGGGCCCAATGGTCTGGTATCTGTTAAGGCACTGTTCCAGTGTTTGGATGGGTCCCATGATCTGGGATCTGTTAAAACACTGTTCAAACAGCGATAAAGCAGTATCCCCTCCTCTCACTACTGATTGACAAAAGCAGGAAGTACTTGGAAATTTTCAGATAATCTAGCCAATCACTTTAAAAGCACTCTTCCACAGACTTCTGTTATAACTGATTATTATTATAATTATTTGTATTTTTAGGCATCTTTTGCCCATATTTGTTGTTATATTCCTTGTTTTATTGTGAATAGAGCTGTATTGACTAGCAAATGTCCCCTTGGTGGTAAATAACACACCACATCTCCTCTCCTAATCTGGGTCTTTTTTTATTCTGCAGCTGCCTAGGCGTGATTACAGCTGCTGGCTAAAATTAGGCACATCATGAGCTAAATTTGGGGACAGTAGCAGCAACACAGAAGACCAGACAGAGCAGAACACTGCCAGTGTAACAAAGAAGGTATTCGAATGAATCATTTCTCGCTGTCACTGATCTTTGCTCCAACGGCTCTTAATCGAATGGTAATGGTCGTAATCGAATGGTAATGATCTTACTCATTACCATTGGTCATTACATCGGTTGTTACCCTTGGACGTCCAGCAGCAAATGTTTTAGAAAGACATGGACCAGCAATGGTTTTATTTGAAATGTTGTGTGTCTACCAGTTCTTGGACTTACCAGTTGGGTTATTCCAATAAACATGCCTGACGAAGGCAAGATTTTGTTATCGATCCCACCAAATACAAAAATATTATCTGAAGGTGTTTAAAAAAAAGAATAAAAAAGAAAAAACACTGAAATATGTTACGTTGTTCCCAAATGGTTCATTAGTCTTGCAATTAGTACAGGGAGATTGCAGAGGCCTCCAGTGGTATAGCAAAGGTTAATGAAGACAAACCTCATTTGAATACAGGATAGTAGGCCTACACTGCTGTTTGAAATTCAGTAGTTCAACTCTCATATTGGAGTGTGTATTTATGAAACAGTGTTACTCTCTGTGTCCTGCATGAAATGACATAGGCCTACTGTTGATTCCCCGCGATCCAGATCGTCAGAGCAAAGCCCAAGACCACTTTTTCGAGAGCCACCTGCACTTCCCGACCCTCTAGCCAGGGGACAGCGTGTCGGTACTGGCTTCTCCGAGGGTCACAGCCGTGAGGTGGACACGATGCTCTGCGAGAAGGGGCTACCAGTGTCCAAAACCCTAAAATGCAACCCGGACAGCATTCGCGAAGCCCCGTGCGCGAACAGATGGAACAGGCAAAGTACATTAAGCACCAGGCATCATAAATCGATTAAAATGCGCTGTATGCCGAGATTAACAGATGGATTAGCTGTGATGCCTGTCCAGGGAACGGCAGGACAGATTAATACACTGAGAAGACGGTAGATATTCGAGCATGTAAGCACTTCAAAAAAAAAAAAAAAATCCTCGATTTGACTTTGGGCTTCCTTGAATCCTTTATAATAGTTGCATAATATTTTTAATCTTTTTACACAACACAGAAACGGATGGCATAATGGCGAGAGAAAATGCTAATTTGTTTTTCAGTTATCTACTGTATGTAGTCGTGTACCAACCGTCACAAATAGACGTAAGCTATTTTTTTCCATATGAGATTACATTTGAAAACCACCTTCACTAGCCAGATGGCAAGAGGTATTAGTGGGTACGTGGAGATCCGATTGAAAATGAAATTATCTGTACCACATTGCAATCCACACCCCCGGTCTGCTGAATAAATACGTGATGCCCGCCAGTTCTCCAGGGAGGTACAAATTTGGACACAAATCAAACGTGACATCGGTAACTACACCCATTTTGCATTCCGTATACGGTACATCATTCAACGCTCAGAATTTGTAATTACACCGTCTTCTCAGAGTTAATTAGTTTATCAATTCTCACAGACTCCCTGCAGCATAGGTAATGAACATTTCACCATTCATTGAGTCGCCATCACTCCGAGAGAGGGATTTTATTGGAAAATTGTTAAATGCACTTAACTATAGTTGAAAGGAACGATCACGACGGGGCGCGTCTGAAGCGCGAAGCTGCACAGTGCATCTTTTGCTTCGCGTCAGTGCAGGCATTGCCTTTTCCCAGCTACGTTTGTTTCAGCTCATTTAACAGACTTAATTTGTGGATACAAAGGCTAAAATAAGTTTCGACAGCGAAGATAATTGGCAAACAGATTTATGTATTTAAACGTTAGGTCTATTTCACGAATAATGAACATTAAATTGGTTAATCTTTCCTGTAGGCTGACACGTGCCCAATGCACCAGCGTGGCTAAGGAATATTTGAGGTGTTTTCCAACATCGTGGTTTGCTGTTGGGTATCAGCACCCATTCACTCAAACTACTTCTGATTTCTTGCGAACTTGAAATTGCCGTCACAGAAGACACTATTTCCATGTCATGCAGTATAATAATAATAATAATAATAATAATAATAATAATAATAACCTAGACTGTTACATTTAACGAACAATAATATCCATTGTAAATTCCCTTTGTTTCAAATGGCTTTCTTTTTATTCACTTAAAATAATGAAATGGAACTGAATATCATTCAATAAAACAAGTTAAATCATCTCAAAGATAACACTTTTAACCTGAAGGGACAAATTGCTCAAAGGTTTTGAACGAGCCTACAAGTACAACTAAGGCCAGTGTGAAATTTTACCGATGGGCAAAACGGGCATTTCCACCAGAAACCAAGCAGTAACACACCTGTTTCTGCTAATCAATTAGTAGAGTCGTTGCTAAGCACCTTGATTAGTACAATCAGGTGTGTTACTGCTTGGTTGAAACAAACGCCGACACGAACACTAGCCCTTTCTGGATAAGTTTGGGGACCCCTGCTCTGAAAGCACCTAATCAAGAAAAATTAACAACTTTTAAAAATCCTGGTATTGCAATTGTGGTTGGAACGCAAACCAGCATACACAGGAGCCCCCATATGAGAGTTTGAGAGCCACTGGTGTAAACTATTAATCGGAAAAAGACCAGAAGCGCACTTCCAAACACTGCAACAGCACCAGGTCTGACGCCCTTCATGGCCGTTTTAAGGTGAGTACTTTGGATACGCTTCACTGCGGCAGCTACACGTGCTGTGTAGATGATTCTTTACTTGCTCCGGTCTCAGGTTGGGTAAAGTGGGAAGTTATAAATCAGAGCGTATTCTTGGCACTGAGCGTATTTTTCACGTCCCGGTTGTAAAGTCGTACACAACGAAGCCACGTAAATAAACTCCCAGCGAAATAAAAAAGCGAAAAACTAGTTCAGCAGCAGTTGAACTGTTGGCGTTGAACGGCGCTCACCGTGCGTAAAATCAAGTTATTCCCACCTGTTTCCAAGACGGGCTCGTGAGGCGCTCTGGGACCGTGCATTACGTTTATTTTTAATATATTTTTAATATGTCGCCAAACACGCTTGGTAACTGCCGTTGTAAGTAAGCAGCGACGAGTAATACTTCTACTAATTGCTGCGCAAGCTCGTGGAGGCTCGCCAGCGCAGAAGCCAGGCTTCTTTTTCTCTCTGACTGTTCCGAGGATAATGAAAGCCCACACCTGCTTCTTCACAGAACGCGCGGCACACGTTTCCGTTAAAGTTCTGAGCCGCCTTAAGAGAGGATTCCAGCCCTGGAAACGGGCAGCCACAGTCACGGTGAATCCTAGCGCTGATGTAGGAGTAGTTCTCCCTTTGTAGCTCATAACGTATTTGGATACAGACAGGGTAAACTAATCCTAGATAAGCTGTCCTACTCCGAGACGCTTCAAGGCTACGGTGCCCTTGTGGAGTGAGGAGAAAACACGGAAGAGGAAAACAACTTAATTTTCCTGTAGGTGGGGGAGAAAGAAGCCACTTGGTACTAACCATTCTTTCAGAAGGATTAAAAACAGCGCTCCTTACTTACCTCAGCGGGAGACTGTAGGAGGGTCCGGAGGAGGAGGAGGTGGTGGTGCTGGTGGGGGCAGTTTATCAGTCAGTCACTCCCCTGTTGGTTCATATTCCCTCGTTCCAAGCAGGCGCCCGAGCCTGAGGACACCCCCGACCCAGAGCTAGCGGATCAGAGAAAGGCGGCGCTCACTCCTCAGCGCTCCGAAGAGTATCAGTGAGCGAGCGAGGGAGGGAGGGGGGGGGAAACTGAGACTGCTCTCCAGAGAGAGAGAGAGGGAAAGAGAGAGAGAGAGAGAGAGAGTGATGGAGAGAGCAAAAGAGAGAGAAGCAGGCAGGCACAACCGTGCACGTATGCGCGCAATCCTGCCGCTCTGTCCTACTCCTAAGTACACAGGAGCCAGCAGGTCAGTAGCCTCTCCGCTCATGAGCGCTGTTCCCCGTTCAGTAGCCACTCTGCTAATGTGCTTCGATCCCTGTACAGCAGTGCTGGCTGCTAATGGTGAATGATGAGTGTACACAGTGTTCTCAGTCCCCACACTTCTCCAAAGATCCTGAAATCTCCAGTTCAGTCCAGTGTTTTTTCCAGGACTTGAAGGCTGGATTATGTTGTACAGGGGGACAGCACGCTCTTATGAAAGTGATGTTGCCAGGTCTGTGACCGGTCGACTGTGACCCGAGGCGTTGTGCTGTCCTGTCATTTCCACGCGACACGTCCCAGTGCTTGCGGTGACAATTCTTGGGTCGTAAGTGCCATTCATGGGTTCATCTTCGATTTGATATTTTTCGGGATAAGATGTGCATACTTGAGAATACACAAACAATGAGAGGTCAAGGAATTTATCAGGGCTTATTCAGAGGTTTTAAGAGAGAAGAAAGCAGGCTTATAAATGCATACCTGTGAAGATCTTGGTGAAACGTAATGATGAATCAAGCAATAAAAAACAGATTGACTACTGCTGGAACATGACTGCATTGTGTTACAATACGCAACAGAAAAACATTTTAAACAAGTCGGCTAAATAAAACTGGTTGAATGCAGTTTATCCCAGATAGGAGTTTTCTGGAACAACAAAAAAAAACATGGAGACTTACAGTAAACTGTGGTGAAACTTGATTTAATCCCATTTGCTGTTTTCTTTTTTTCTTTTTTGTTGTTGTTTGAAATCTGGTTGTTTAATGGTGTGAATGCTTTTGCACGATGAGCAGGTTTTTAACTACAGTTTTTCCATTGTGGTCTGTGTTCGGCTTCAAGTAATAAAAAAAGAAATATGGAATATTTATTCAAGAAAATGGATTCTGAAACGTGAAGTACCCAAAGGACAATTTTTTTGCAAAGACTGGAAGAGTGGAACATATGGCTTGGTCATTAATGTGATTTAACAGCAGCTGTAAAATATGACAGCGCTCCATGTGTAGGACTTATGGAATACCATACACTGTAAAGCCTAGATGCAGTTTTACTAAATGAATAGAGCCCTGCAAAATGAAGACATAACACAACTGAAAAAATTATAGAAGAGTTTACAGACCGACCAGATGGTTTGGCTTATGAAATGGTTCAAGTCGGGTGGTTTC
This sequence comes from Anguilla anguilla, assembly GCF_013347855.1. Lineage (NCBI taxonomy): Eukaryota > Metazoa > Chordata > Actinopteri > Anguilliformes > Anguillidae > Anguilla > Anguilla anguilla. Next base: position 9,166,430 of record NC_049219.1, on the reverse strand, counting down.
TTCAAACAATTTGAGTAAACTGAACTTAATTAAAAAAAATATTTAACAGTGCACAGAAAGTGTTTGGAGTCAAAAAGCGCGTGTTTGTTTTCTATCCGCCATTTTCGCCTCTGCAAAAAAAGGCTGCAGAAAGCAAATCCTGAAAAACTCGGTGGGGATGAGATGATGTGTGGTGTTAGCAGAGCCTCCGAGACTGAAATTTAATCATGGACATGATTCTCCCTCTTCTCTCTCTCTCTCTGTCTGCCCCTCCCTCTTCATCTCTCTCTCTCTCTCTCTCTCTCTCTCTCTCTCTCGCTGTCTCCCTCTCTCTCTCTCTGTCTGACCCTCCCTCTTCATCTCTCTCTCTCTCTCTCTGTCTAACCCTCCCTCTTTCCCTCTCTCTCTCTCTCTCTGTCTCTGTCTCTGTCTCCCTCTTTCTCTCTCTCTCTCTCTCTCTCTCTCTCTCTCTCTCTCTCTCTGTCTCTCTCGCTGTCTCCCTCTTCATCTCTCTCTCTCTCTCTCTCTCTCTCTCAGAAGGGCTGAACGCCATCCAGCCGCAGGCGTAGCCTTTAGCGTTTATGGCTAATGGGAGCCGGCCCCCTCACAGATAATGCTAATCGGTGCTACTCAACGGGCAGCTCCTGGCTCTTCGGTCACGGAGAACATGTTAAACGCATCCGCAATTATGACTGTGGTCAGGTCCACATCTGCGCAGTGTCCAAACCGTGACAGAACAGCAAGTAATGGCTGTGCTTATTCCTCCCATGTTCAACCTGTGCAATAATGGTACGGATATATCCCACAGTGTATCTGCTAATGCTCCAGATGTTGTTGTTGTTGCTGTTGATGAGGAAAGGGAGCGGTTCCTGTTTTGGAGGTAGGCTGTAGCTCTGACTCCAGTCTAGAAGAGGCCTTCCATATGAAGGTACTGAAGTATCAGCCTCTGATGTCAGCCCTTAAATATCTTGGCTATAGGTGTAGAGTTGTAGTACGTATATTTGGTAGCCTAGGCAATGTCCACAGATTAGTGGCGAGGGGTCTGCAATTGGCTGGAATGTCAAAATCGCTTGAAAGAAAATGACAAAATCACATCTCAAAAGCAGTAGGGTGCTACGAAAATTAAGCAGTTAAATGATCGCTCGTAGTTAGTGGCTCAACCATCTGAGAAATGTTAACACCATCCTTTCTGAAGACAAACACAGGTCACACACACGCATGCACACGCGCACGCACACATGCTATTGCTGGTAAATACTTTTCTGTTTGGAGTTATTACTCTTCTGATTTTCTGCAGACAATATTTTTCTTTGCTTGCTTTTCCTTTGTCGGTGAAATGGAAGAGAGATTTTGAGGCACTGAGTGATTCATCACTCTATCAACTTCCACCTGGAAGTCACAAGACCTGTGAGACTTGAGGTTTACTGTCATTCTGCAAGATTGTGTGTGTGCGCGCGTGTGTTTGTGTGTGTGAGAGAGAGAGGGAGAGTGTTTGTGTGAGTGTGTCTACATGTGTATGTTCTGTGTGTGTGAGTGCATATGTGCATGCGCGTGTGTGTGTGTGTGTGTGTGTATGTTTGAGTGAGTGTGTGTGTGTTTGCTTGCGCATGTATATGTCTGTGTCAGCACTGTGTTTGTCTCTATAAAGGACGTAGTTAATATTACAGTGTGTGATCCTCGCAGAGCCCGAATGGGGAACATGACTGGCCTGTGCGATGCTGTATTTAAGTGGAAATATGCCATTTTCCCGTCAACTTTGCACATCTTTGAAACAAGTCATTTTTGCGCACCGATGATGAAATTTTTAATTAGACTTTCTTATGGAAACTTAACATGGTGAGCTTAGCCCGCTTGCTAAAAATGATTTCATGCTTCTCGGTATTTGAGGTAGACGCACAGCAGCTGCGAGAGAGCTAGGCAGTTATCTCAATAAAAAATAACTGCTTCCCCCCCCCCCCCAGGTGCAGCTGTCAGGTGCTTGATTTATGTCTTTGGCCTGTTGACCTTGCGTCTGATTGGTCAGACGCCAAAGAGGGATAACGTAAGGAGAGTACTGTGTTGATTTCAGCCGGTTTTGCACTCCAGCCAGCAGTCAAGGCCTTATCTTGCCGGGGGTAGGATATCGTCCTTAGCGACCACTCTCATTGGACGCGTTCTAAGCTTGGCGACCGCGCACGGGATCGATCTCGTCTCATTTTAAGAAAACCCAACACCTCGTGCGGCGGTCTGATTTCCGGAGAGATCCGTGACGCCGGGACCTCTGCCAGTTCGGATCCTGAGTTTGGAGCCCTTGTCGGTTTTGCCTCCTGGTCTCGCTTCCGGCGAGAAATTCGAGAGCTGTAGCACAGCTATTCCTAAGCATTCTGCACGGTTTGCTGTATTTATTTGCGCTAAATTGCTCCGTTGTTTCAAAGTACAAAACATACAGTGGTTGAGCCATTAAAAAAAAAAATACCAAAAAAAGGAGAGAGAAGCAAACTTCTCCTTTTTCTCTCACGTTGCATTGCGGTTGCCCCTGACTGACTTTCAACCAGCAAGCGTCCACGGCCAATAGGCAGTCTGTGTTTACTGATGATTCTGCGCATAGTAATTAACGTGTGGTGTTTCCCTTTGCTCATACAAACATAACTCGGCAACAAACAAATGCAATCCAGTCATGCATGGGTTTACCTGATGCCCAGGTATATATATACAGGGATGTATTGCTTCAAGAGGTTAATAGAACTTTTTTTTCCGGTCTTCGTGCATTCAGTCTACCCACTGTGGTTGTGCTTTGAGCAGAGCAAACGTCAAAATGAATATGACTTTGGCTACTAAAAGGAACTAAAATAATTTTTAATCTACTGTTTTGAAGATTAAATTTATTTTTGATAGTTTCAAATAAGACCGTTTATGAGATTAAATTCCAACAAAGCCCAACTCCTCAAATTCTGAAGTGCACATTTTCTTAGTTGCAACTGCCTCAGCTAAAGAAACAGAACCTGTCATTCTTTCTGAATGTTTTAAATCTTTCTTTTTTTAAAGATACATTTAAAAAAAAAAAAAAACGACAACTGTTGGAGAAGAGCCGATCTCTGTGGTACTGTTGTCAGACTGCTCATTTTCCAGCCCTGGTTTGGCGAGAAGGGTGGCTGTTTCCATGGAGACCATGCTGCCGTCGACTTCCGTGAGCTGAAAGAGCACAAGTTGAAAAGAACTGCATCGCATTCTCGAATGAGTGATTAAATGAACAGGTTATTACCCTCGTTGGCTTTCATACCAAAGTAAACTCATTGTGAAACATTTCTCTCTCTCCCTCTAAAGCAAAAGCAGTGAAAAGGTTTGGCGAGACCATCATTCTTCAGTTGAAGTTCAATTTTGCAAAGGCCTAACTGCCTATTACACACGATACAGTCCTGAGGCATCGAACATTAGGATAACTTCACATGCCATTTCAAAATTCTGTTCAACGTGAATAACAAAAACAAATGATTAGATCTTCCGTGGCTGTAGTCAAAAATTTGGAATTCACGCTGAGTATCTGTCACTGGGTGTGCTTTCATGAGTACGCCAGTGCCATTTCTAATGGGCACCAAAGATGAAGCACATTTTCCCAGCACCCATCTCTAACTAGGGTGTGGTCAGTCGTTTCATTATTTGTCTTCACTACAGTTGAATTCAAACGGTCCCCCACCCCCAACCCCCCACCCACAAACTTGTTTCAAAAAGTTTATCTATTAGCTAAAGTTTATTAAATTAATTTTTGAAGATGTCTGATTAAACTGATTGCAAAGCAGCAGTCGAACTGGCCCCCTGAAGCTATTTTTGGGAGGAGTGGATGCCCACACTGTTGCTACGCGAGCATTCAGCACTTCACGCTAATTACCGAATGAGTTGCCACATGCATCGGGTGCCCCCGGGTTCAGGGGATAAATGGCTCTTCTCATTAACCCATCCTTAAGCTATTCCGTTTTTTGGAAGAGGAGGCGCCGGTCGAGACCGTTGCGAGCGAGACGGGTCGTTCATCACGGTCCCAGCGAATCGCGAGAGTGTCCCCGTCGTTCGATCGCCCTCGATGAGGCTGCGGTTAATTAGGCATTCGCGTGGCACAGTTTCTGCAAGCTCACCGAAGCGGCAGGTGTGTTGACAGGTAAACTCTGTAATTGGTCGTTTTTTTTTTTGTTTGTTTTTTTTTTAATGGCAGGGGGGCTTGAATTTGTGTCCAGGTTTCCGCCACCCCTCAGCCGGACAGCGCGCCAGACGACGCCAGCGCGGACCGCAAGTCCCGCTTTGCGCTCGCGGGGGGGTCGTATCGGGGGCCCAGAATCCACGGCGTCTCTCACGGTCGCTCTGGCGCTCTTATCTGGCGGTTTCACGTCACCAGAAGCCCCCCCCCCCCCCCCCGCCCCAGCTGCTGTTGGAAAGGGTTAATTGGGTGAATAGCAAAGGTGAACAGGTGAAGAGCAAGGGGCGAATAGCAAGAGGTAAATTAGCGAATAGCAAGAGGTAACTTGGGCAAATAGCAAGAGGTAAATTGGCGAATAGAATGCTGGGATGTGGTATCCGGAGAGCCCTCTTGCATCGCAGAGACAGATGGGCCGGAGTCACTTGGAAGCCTGGATCTCGGTCCCTCTGTCACTCCGCCGTAGCCGCGGTTTACCGAAGCAGCCGAGCCGACCGAGTGAGAAAACGAAACGCTTTCCCGCCGTTTAGCGGGCGAGATGGGGAAACGCTCCAGAGGCATCGACCGCCACGCGCGGCGCAAAGGCTAATTCCCGCCATCGATCACGATCGCCGCGATCGAATTTGAAATCGGAACCGATCAGCGCGAGCACTTATCTTTGTTTGGACTGGCGCTCGTCTCCCAGGAGAGAGCGAGGACGCGGGCAAACACGGATTCAAGCAGAAGGTCCATTACTCATCTGGAAAACAAATCCTTCCCTCTGCAGAGGACAGTTACACATTTGAATTTTTTTTTGCTTGTTACCTGATCTACTTTTGGCCACGTGTAATTTAGAACATTTTCAAAAACAGCAGTACACTGCAAAAAAACTTAAATAGTCAATATTAAGTATTTCAGTTTTATGTTTAGACTTAAATTATTATTTATATTTCTTTTTTTCTAAATACTTATCCAACAACCTTTTTGAATTACACGTTAGTAAAAAAAAAATCCTTGCGCAGGTGCGCGAGAGGAAAAATTTAAGCTTGTCAAACGTTGCCAAAGGTTGCCCGCGGAATAGCAGGAAACGCAAAAAAAAAAAAGAGGGGAGGGAGGAGCGAAAGGAAAGAAAAAGGGAAGATACGGGGGACATAAAGGTCAGAGCTGCGCTCAGACAGTGAGGCATTGTGCTCTGGTATAATAAGAAAAGTCAAAGATGTTGTTCTCCTTCCGCTGAAGGATGGTACAGAGACCCCCCCCCACCCCCCACCTCCCCCCCCCCCCCCCCTTCCCGCCCGAGCAGCTAAATGCCACGTCCGCCTCCGGCGGGGTAGCGCCGATAGCGGGAACGACGGCTGCACAATAGCGCTGACAGGCAGCGCCTCTCCGCTTAATAATAGGCCCCCGTCCTTCCCTCCGAGCCGGGCGACAGGCGCACAATGACCCCGGCCCGACTAGCCCAATCCGTAAAAGGCTCCTGCGGCGGCAGATAGCCGGGAGGGGCGGGCGGCGGGCGGCGGGCCGGGCCCGAATCGCTCCGTACGAAACGATAGGCTCGCCGGTAAACTCTGACGCGCGGAGTCGCCACCGTCACTCAAACTCAGTCTCTTCAAACGCATGGTGGTATCTACGGTGCCAGTGAGCAAACCCCGAATATAGACGTCTTGAGGGGTGAAAAGCTTGGTTGAGAGACATTTTGACATAAACAGACTAGGTAAACCCCAATGTTTTGCCCGGATGTAGCCTGACTACGTCAGAGTCGGCCAGGAAACTTTCACTTTTCAACCAAACGTGGCCGAGTCCACTATAAGTTTGCACGTACCCAGAATAGTATCTGTCCATCCAGACAGCTTCACTGAACTGTGATGAGTTTTCTAGATATTTGCTGCAGCTCACCATCCTACAATGGACCTTGCTGGTTCATCTTCAACGCGTGGCCTCAAAGCACCAAAGACTAAAATTTGCAATATTCTAACATTTGAAATGTCTCTCCAAATATAATAGAGTTTTCGATGAAAACGTGCATGAATTAAGCTCTGATTTGTTCGTGAGTGACCGCGGGAGGTCAGCATTCGTCAGTGCTGTCCTCAGGATGTTCAGCTTTAAGGTCAAAGGTCAGCATTCGTCAGCGCTGACCCCTGGATGTTCAGGTTTCCGCCACCCCTCAGCCAGACAGTGTGCCAGTCGACGCCAGCGCGGACCCCAAGTCCCGCTTTGCGTTCGCGGGGGGGGTCGTATCGGGGGCCCAGAATACACGGCGTCTCTCACGGTCGCTCTGGCGCTCTTATCTGGCGGTTTCGCGTCACCAGAAGCCCCCCCCAGTCTGGGGCCTTTAATCCCCCTCATCGGCTCCTGAAAGGCGAAAACGTCCCAGCTGCTGTTTCGGGCTCCAGCTGGGGTCCAAAAAATTCCCGTTATCTTTTCCGTGTCAGTCCTCCTTATCTTTCAAACGTCAGCACGGCGACGTTGACACGAACACAAGCGGTCGAGCTGAACACTTACCCAGCCGAGAGAACTTTTTATTATTATTTGTTTGAACGGCTGCAAGTGTTTTGCTTTTGCTTTGACAGTACGCAGAAGGTTTAACCCTATTTGAAAGTGTCAGAATTTGTAGAAAGAAACCGTCAAAAGGCTCCCCCCCCCCACCCTCCTCATCTCATCCTTAGGTCTTCATTCTTTTTGACATTTGAACTTCATTGATATTGTCCCTGTGAAGCAGAAGTCAGCAACTGGCTTTATCTCCCTGTGTGTGCTGGGACATGTAGTTTTTCAGCATTCATTGCCAATTCTGGTGCCCTTGAGTTAGAAAGAGGTTCCACTAGTGTAACAATGTCCGTTTGCCACATCTAAGATGTTCAAAGCAGCTTCATTATACAGTATTATTACATCTATTCACTTGGCAGATATTTTTGCTCATTAGGGAAAATGACAAGGGAGAACTACAGTACAGGAACCACAAGTGATGACAGCAACACTAGAGATACTAAGCATGAAGTTGACAGAATTTGGCCACTCCAAAAGGTAGAGAAATCAACCGCATGAACACCTGACAGTGTTCTTAGTACTAATGAGCATTAAAATAAAAGATGAGGGAGACAAAGGCACAGATGAAATTGTCTTCAAAGACGAAAGGAAGGTTTGAAAAAAGTAAAATAAAAAATGATGAGAGTACCTTGTGTGTAGGGCTAGCAGCAAGGCCATACACACAGGGTCATCTGTCGCTTGCTGCTCCCCTTCTTTGACTGTACGTTCTGTACGTTCGCAATGTTCACAATGTTTGCACTCAGGGGCACGCGGGCGCCTAGACAATGCGCCAGGGTTTGTGTAGCTCACTCCGGCCCGGTGAACGATAGCGCTGACTAATTTAAGCACTCCGAATAACTGGTAATCACAAATGTAGATAATAGCTGATAGGCAGATGTATTTATTGAACTCTGTAAGGTAATCAGCATTTGACCCATCTTAGTTACTTGGGTGGGTAAGTAAAAAGTGTTTCTCAAAGAGATGTGCCGGTTTCTGTTTTTCTTGGTAGTATTTAAAGTTCATAAAGTTGATTTAATGGTCAACCTTTAACTAGTTGTTTATACTACAGCGCCATCCTGTGGTATAAAGTTGAAGTAGGTCTACACACGTGAAACTTCAGAGGCTGGTCAGGAATTGCGGTTCATAAGAAAATTCCCTCATTTTATAAACAAACAAATCTTTAAATGGAACTATGTGGAATATTTTTTTTGTCACGTATAAATAATTTTCATATGCAATTTATACTTTTATAGGTGAAAAAGTTAGCCAACACATCCCACATAAGTCACTGTCTCAGGGTAGTAAAAAGGTTGGAGTGTCAGAGAATTTTTTTTGTTTGAAAAATGTGAACAAATTTTATTTGTTCCATATCATTTATTTGACTGAAAATGAATCTAATTTATCAGTGAAAACATTAGCACATGCTGTGCTGCTTGCTGTTGGCCTCACTCATGTGAACACGTAGAGAACTTGATGGCAACCTTCGCGATACCGGTCAAACCTGATTGTAGTCGTTAGGTTGAACAGCGAACGCAAACAAACCCTGGGTGGGCGGAGCCTCCTTCGTAGTATCCGCCCGCTCTGCCCTACGATCGGAAACATTGGACCAGGAAAACGTCCTTTCAGAGTTATACAAAATAAAACTAGGCAAAAGTTCAGTTTTGGAAATGCCCACTTAAGTAGGCTGCATATCAACTTGATATGAAGGAACAAAGTCACAAGTTAATAGGTACTTCCAGTAAAGTGATTTATTTAAAATGAATTTAAACATTCAAATAAAAATTAGTTACTTGTGTGCCGACTTGATTTTACAATAAAATAATGTACTGCAAGCACAACAGTATTGTTTTTTCTCCACTGCACCAGTAAATAAATTTTAAAATTTCTCCCTATTTTCAGTACCAACCAATTACCAATAAAGATAAGAGCACAGAAACATTTTTTGATTGATTTGTAAAATATTACAGAAAACAAGATCTGCTATCACAGTAAAACTCCAACATACTCACTCAGTGTTCAGTAGTGTACATAAGCAAACAAGGGTCTTTGTTCAGGCAGTTTAGTATAATGAACAGAACGGACCGGTCAGAGCCTAAGTCTTGCTTTTGTTTAAAGGTATCGTCAACAGCTATGAAAAGACCGGTTTCCCTCAAACTGCCTTTATCCGACTAACAATTATTTGTCCATCTAGCCAACGGCAATATACTGGAAGTCATAGAACTCCATTGTTGTTCAATAAAGTATTAAAACAAGTCAAAGACGCATACTGCTGCTTTGGTCTGCATAATTCACCATTGCAAAGAACCTGAACTGAACCACTGAAAATTTACTGAACCACCTTATAAAGTGAGAACGATAGCTTTTTCGATATATATGGAGAGTAGTTCCGTGCAGCAGCAAAATAGTGAAATAGTCCCCACCGAAATTAAAAATTTGCTCCTTTTTGTATAAAATTTGGTAAACTACACTGGCCATGTTTTTTTCGTGATTATAGGTTGCATTTTCTGAAAATGAAAATATGCCTTTCTGAACTGTATTTAATGACTTCAGTGTACTGCAACAACAAATGGCTTTCCTGGTTGAATGCTTAAATGGGGAAGGAAGATGTCAAAAAGTACTGAGAGTTGGACAGAAACATTTTTGGTTTTGGTGTTTTCATAGGATTTGTTGACGATACTGAAAGCAAATAAATTACCAGTGTTATCCTTTAAGACAAAGTCTCATTTTGACAAACAGCCGTCATGGTGGTGAATGTCTCGAATACACACACACACACACACACACACACACACACAGACAAGCAAAAGACGTAATCAGACTGGACATCTTCACATGAACTGACTCTGTTCCCTGCTGTCAGGGCTAACGGAGTCTACAGACAGACAAGGGGCCTGAACAGTCTGAAGAGTCTGTTGGCCTGCGGTCTAAATTGTCAAGAGATCTACATTCGACTAAAATACTTTCAGAATAAAACAAGGTGCAGTTTTGCAAACGGTCATTTATGTGTGCGTTCCTTCAGTGAGAATGAGCCCCAAGGGAAATGGAAGATACTGCACCAAAATATACTCCGGTTGTACTGCAGCACTTATAAAGATCTTCAGTTTCCGATATTGTAGTACATTTTTCTACATGCACCGCTGTGAAATAATATTTTTAAAACATTGCACATCTATTTAAATGTATACGTGTATGTATACTTGTGTGTCTGTGTAATACACACACACACACACAGACTGTGTGTGTGTGTGTGTGTGTGTGTGTGTGGTATATTCCATTTCCGTAAGAGAGCCCAGTGTGAGCACATCCCCACGGCCCAAAGGGGATGTGATGAGCCTTCAGCCTTTAGCGTTTAGCAGAGGGGCGTCAGGAGTTCTCAGAACTGATCCCTGCAGATCCTGTCCTGCGCCATCTTGGACCTGGCCTTCTCTATCAGCAGCAGGATGTGCTCGGCGAACTCGCGCACCGCCCCCCGCCCCGCCGGGCTGCGGCAGGTGTACTTGGTGGCGTTGAGCGCCACCACGGGGGCGTCCGGGGGCACCCCGCTCATCCCCGCCCGCTTCAGACACTGCACGTCCGCCTCGTCGTTGCCTAGGAGATGAGACCAGGAGAGGGGGGGGATAGAGAGAGAGAGGTTCTGGCGGTTACACGAAGCTCTCGAGCCTTTGGCCCCGTAGTCGAGGGCAACCAGAATTCCTGATAAAATTGGGATGGTCATAATAAGCACGTTGTATTCGGTTTATATTTGAACGAATAGTGAGGTGTAACTAACACGACCATTACTTTTTAACCAAACAGCGCTATAACTTTTCAGTGGGCTGCCAAATCCTGAAAAAACCTTTTCAGTGATGACCCAAAGACATCGATAAATGCTTTTTGCAACTCAAACTGATGTCATTTTCATTAAAAATTCATTGACAATTATCTGCTAAACTGCTGACACAATACAACACAATAGCCATGTTATTAATTGCCAAAAAGCTAAATGAAAGGACAAAGACAGCAGGCAATTGATCACAGAAAGCGTAATCGAATTAACAGAATTTAAGATTATTATCGATTAATTAATGTGTAATGACTGGGTGAAGAGTTCAAAGGAATGGCATTTTTGCTGGAAATCCATAAAGGCCCAAATAGAGATCTCCCACAACCCGATTTGGGTCGCGGCCCACAGCCGTAGCCGCCCCTGCATGGGGGGGGGGGGGGGGACGCCAGGCCGGCGCTCACCCAGGTAGGCCACCTCCTTCCATTTCAGCTTCTTGCGCTTCATGTGCTTCTCCGCCTGGACGAGCTCCATCAGCTTGCAGCCCGTCCGCTGGAACAGCCTCTTCGCCAGGCCGGAGGACACGGGGGTCTCACTGGAAGAGATGAGGATCACCTGGGGGTGGAGGGAGGCGGGGGGGAGGTCAAAGGTCACACGTCTTCTAATGCAGAGCTGTGGGCTTCGAACTCGAAGCTGGCCCACTGCCATTGCATCCTTAGAAAGGTCTTCACTCCAAATTGCTTCGCTAAGCATATCTGTAACCTTGTAAAATACAGAGCCGTACACGTGGACGTAAAACACATGTAAAAAAAAAACAGAAGGCGGCACACAAAGGTTTCTTCAATGCAGGTTTTTTATCACCAACATTACTGTGTGTGCGCAACCTCTATTCTTTACGTGATCTGCACCTCGCCAAACAAGGTGTGCGTTTTCTTTTTATTTTTCACTTGCGTACACACGGGTTAGAAACATGTTAAACACCAAAGCTGTCGCTCAGGGTTTCCTGTTGACCCTTCAAAGTACAAGATCACAAATATGTGATTAGAATGTTCCCGGCTGAACATTCTAATGCTGATGTCACAATCACCGCTGGCAATTTAAAGCGACGGCGTTCTAGAACACTGGCTGTAATACTGAAAATGTTTTTTCTCCAAAACCGACTCTTCAAAAAGCAGATAGTTAACTTCCCGCAGTCTTACATTCACCCCCTCCCTCCGCAGCATCCGGATGCCCGTCTCGTCCCGGGTGTTGACGGAGACCATCTCCTCCCCGCTGGCCGAAATGTACACCTGCCCGTCCGTCAGGCAGCCCGACACGCTGCACAGCAGGAGCTTGATGGCCTCCAGCTTCTCCATGCCGAAGTAGCCGTACCTGCGGGACGAAACGGCAGAGCCAAACAGTCAGGTAAGCCACGCCCCCTCCCCCCAGAACCCTGACCGCGTCATCGGCCCGCCCCTTTGCTTCTCACAAGGGCAGACTGCAAACCTTGAACACAATACGAACACAAGTTTCGTGCGCGTCTGTGTTTGTCTGTCTGTGTGGGTGTGGGCGTGTTTGTTCATCTACGTAGTTTCATAGTAGTCATAAAATGCTGTTAATCTAGGGGCGTTTTCAGTCAAACCGAAAGCAAACCCGGTTATCTGAGAGGGTTAAAGCTCTAATCTGAATTTCAGTTTTTCAATGCCATTTTCAGGGTAAATATGCCATTTTCTCAATATGTAGTGTCTACAAAGGCATATTTTCAATCATTGAGACCATTGAGCGTAATGTAGCTAGTGTTCATTAGAAAGCTGAGCAGTATCTGTAAACTTAAATAGCAGGATGTGAGAGCAGGTACACGCCAGTGAGTCAGCAAGAAAAATATGCATTCTGCTCACAGATTTTTTTTTCATGACTTTTGAAGGACAACTGAATATCTGACCAGGATGAAATGATTTTGCACACTTGAGGGGCCGTGAGCATTTGGGCTACCTGAGGACCCTCTGCTCTGCGACGGGCCAGTCGATGTCCACGTCGATGTCCACGCTGTACTCTGGGAGCATTTCATAGTAGGCCATCTTTCCACCCTGCAGAAAAGGCACAACAGGTATTACAAACCCACCCGGGAAAGGGGAGTTTATTCACATGAAACCCCCCCAAAAAAGGGGAGTTTAATCACATTAAACCCCCCAAAAACAGGGAGCTTAATCACATGAAGCCCTCAAAAAAAGGGGAGTTTAATCACAAAGACTGTGTTTGACCACAAGCTGCACTGACAACAAAGCGATAGCAACAGATAAGGCGTAGCGCAGGCCGCCAGCGCTATCTGAGCGGCCTTCCGCGCGGCCCGTGTTGTGGCCCACATTAGCTCACGGTCACGCCGCACTTTGCCAAACAGAGCCGCGCCGCTGCGGATACGGCCGTCTGGCAGGCGGCCGACGTGACGCCCGAGTACGCAGGGCTCTCGCACGTTTACCGACAGATGCACCGAAGGAAAACGCAAACGCGATAACTACGTGACGACAGCAAACGCCATCAACATGTCCAGCATCAACTGGGCAGACAGAGCAGTCTCGTTCCATTTGCACTCTAATCTTATTTACTTAACCCGCAGTCTCAAGCTGCTTATTTATATTCCACATATAACCTGATGTACCGTGCCCTGATTGGCTGATCTTTGCTGCTATTAGTTTGTCTTATAAATTGCTATACTATAAAGTCATATTAGTAGTTATCCTTGTGAAGGGTTGTTTTTATTTTGGGTTGTTTTATAAAATGCTATAATAGTCATATTAGTAGTTATCCTTGATGGGAGGGTACACTGAAAAAGGGGGTTTATAATTGTGACACAATTTGAGGTAAAAAAAAAAAAAAATTTAAAAAAACATGCATATACATGTTATTATATTACTGGTAAAAAATCATTTTCTGGGCTTTATTAGTATAAAATGACATTTCCTAATTTACTGAACACAGTATAGCGTATTACCTGTATTGTTTTATACAGCCTTGTTTGTTTCTCTTTACTGGCTGTGAATAATTTGAGCGTACCGTAAAGGCGTAATAATGAAATATCAAGCGCAAGGTAAGAGAGCGAGACTCTCGGCACGGCGTTTGTCGTCTGTTCACTCGGTAATCGGGCTGTAACCGAGCGGCCAAAGCCGGTCCGCGTTTCTAAAGCTCGCTTCCTCGCCCTTTCGAGGGAGACGCTGCTTTACGAGCGCCACGGAAACCGAAAGCGATGGAATTCCAGAACAGTTTCTTTTTCTTCTAAACATTCCAAAAGAAACCTACTCTTCAAAGGTTGAAATTGACCAGGGTTCCTGTGACAGTCAGAAGAGCTGGCGTTATGCGGGGCGGGGGGGGGGGGGGGGGGGGGCGGTCTGTGGGCCGTACCTGAAGCATGCCATTCTCTATCAGGTGACGGGCGGAGAAGTAGAAGGAGCCGTTCTCCACCAGCTCCCCGTCCCAGTCCTGTCGCCGCGGCCGCTTGGCCGGGTTCAGGTTCTCGGGCTTCGTGCAGTCGTCCTCTGTTGGGGAGCAAGCACGCCGTCGGTTCTCAGCAGGACCTGTCTTGACCTCCCGCCAGCGGAAGTGGTGCCTGCGGACCACGGAGAAGACTGACTCGTAGCCGTTCTTGGTAATGCACTCCAGCGCCTCCTTCAGGTGGTAGGGGTGCAGGCAGGGGGACGTGGCCTGGATGTTGCAGATGATGTCCACCTCTGCAATAACAACACAGACTTTCGCTGTCACACCGTTACGAGCGCTTGGGTTCAAAGTTTTTACGTGTAACCAAGGGGCTGCTGGGTGGCACATCCTGCTAAGGTGCTGTTCTAGCATGCTGATGGCCCCCGCGGTCCAGGATCAAAGATAGACCGCGCCAGAGCCGACTGCGGCCGGCAGCCCCGCGGGGAAACGCGTGATTGGCTCCAGAGTCACCTGGAGATGGGAGGGGCCGGGATGGCAGCCATTTCTAATTCACCCTCTATTTCAAAGATTCTATTTAAAAATTGTTCTTGCCACCTCATATCCTTTGAGTAAAAACAGCAAATTTGAAACATTTTAATCTGTACTTTAAACACACTGTATGAAAAGCACTGTGAATAAAGTTATTATTATTATCATCAGGACCCCCACTAGTCAATCAGGCACAAGTCCCTTGTTAAACTGCATGCGAAGCGTCTTCTACCAACTCGACAGTATGTTGTAGATCACTGGTAACCAACCCTGCTCCTGTAGGTTTTCATTCCAGCCCTGACAAAGCGCGTAAATTACAGAGTCGGGTGTGCCAAATTTAGACTGAAAAGAAAACCTACAGGATGTTGAGGAACAGGGTTGGTTATCACCGCTGTAGACAGCTGAGGAGCGTCCGGTTCGACAGGACTTTGGACGAGTCTGGCAAGCTCTCGGGATGGGTGGAGGGCCAGGCCACGCGGGCCCCGAGGCGGGTGTGTGAGAGAACACGCTCGCTCCGGTGCGAGGGTGCGGCTGGCTGCCAGCTCAGCTCCCACGTCACACACACACGTCGCATGTTTATCTTTCTAAGGGCCCGGACGAAACGTTTGTAACAAAAACCCACACGCGCCCCGGCCCTCCAGGACCGGAGTCCCGAGCCCCTGCCGCTGAGGGAGCGCTCGGACACGTGACCTTACCGGGGTTGAGGCGTACAAACTCCTGGATGGTTTCCAGGGAGCTGGTGGAGTCTTTGGAGACCTCCGGGCTTCGGCGGTGGACCTTGGCGCCCCACGCCTTTGCCACTTTCTCAATTTCCTTGTGATCCGTGGAGACCCAGACACTGGCAGAGAGACAAAAAAAAAAACCCCAGGGGCGATTCACCAACACAGCTTCAAAGCCGGTGCAGTTAGGCGCCACTGTCTGCAGCTAGCGCGGGCAACACCGCCCGCCCGGTCTTCACGCGTGCCAACGTTCGCACACATGCCACATTAACTACTGAGCAGCCACAACGACTTCCTGCAGCTGCCTCCACTCCAATAAAATCTTTCATGCCGGCATGCCAGTCTGTGAATGGTACTGCCCCATCGCTATCTTCGGACTCCAGCCAGACCCCATTAGCGGCCTCCTGCCAGCTGGCTGTCCCATCCCTTCCCGAGCACCTAGTAGCCCCAGCTTTTCTCTACCCTCATCCCCCGGTGGTGGAAGGACCACCCAGTCAGTCAGGAAGGCAGATTCAGTGGCTGAACGCACCTTTTCCTGCACCTCAAAGTTTCTATTGAATTACAAAAGAACAAATAACCCCGTCTCTGCATTTATTTAGTAGATCTTCAGGTATGGACTTTGACGTTGGAACTTGCATGATTGTAACTCACTTCAAGTTGCTTTTTTTTTTTTAAAGCGTCTGCTAAATGACGAAACCGTAAATTGTTATTGTAATGCGTTTTGCGCCATGAACGCGGCCCCGATTCCGAGTTATTAGTCACAACTGAAACCACATCAAGGAAGGGTGTTGTAAATAAGCAGAATAGACGTGAAATGGAATGTGAAATATGTCAAGCACGAATAAGTTATTGTACAAGTTATTTTGAAACAGCCTTTGGAATGTCCGTCCTCTGGTAAGCAGGCTACGAGAAGAGGCGGTGCAACCAGCTAAGCATGAATTTCTTTCTGGATTCCTTAAACAACTATTCTGTGATCAATTTGCATTCTACTGCATGATCACAAAGAATTGCGAGTATGTTGGTCTAAGGCAGTTTCATACCAATATGATATATTTAGCCTATTGCGCACACAATCCATTATGTAATCGTTTACCGTACACGTATGACATTATTTGTCTTTTACTTTAGTGCCAGTGAGGCACTTTTGGACGCATATTTTGTACAAGAGGTGCTATACAAGTAGCTGCCATGACTACTTATTGTTACAATTATTATTATTTATTAGCCTATTATTATTATCCTCATCATCTCCGAACGTTATCTCGCTTTAAAGTTAGCCAATCAAAACGTTAGCCGCAGTCAAATATTGGACGTCGATTTGATCGGCTTTGGCCATTAGCAGGTAGTTAATAGCTTGGCGACAGCATATAAGAACTGACCTGTCAAATACTTTGGAGTCAATTGCAGCTCTCAGCACCCAGCATACGAGCGGGCATCCGGCGAGCAATTTGATGTTCTTTAGAGGGATCCCCTTGCTGCCTCCCCTCGCCAGAATCAGGGCGGCGATGTGCCGTTTCTCGCCCTTCTCGCGAAGCCGCCTCTTGGCCATCGGTAAATCTTGGACGTCTTCTACGCCAGAAAAGGGGCGCTTCTTCTGATCCCCACAGGCACTCATGTTTGTGTGGACGTGGACCTCGTGTTAAATTCCAGTATGTTCTGGTGCATTCATTCGCGTGCTCAGGACTAGGTACAACACTTGTTTCCGACTTAAACGGGATGTGCACTAATCTATTCGGTGGTATTTCTTGATACTTCGTAGTTGTCAGAATTAAAGAGCCACAGGTCAGGCACAATATTCATAGCTTGGGAAACAGGAAGTACAACGCTCAGACGCAGATATTAGGACCTCCCCACTTACGTCATCACGTCTACCGTAAGAACAGTGAAATACGCGCATCTCTGATTTCCGGCATGGGAAAACAATGCCTCTGGCTATTCGAAACAATTTTTTTTTGTTTTGGCAAGCACCAGCACCATGCAAATAAAGCTGTTATTCAGAGGAAGTAGCATTCTGGTTTGAATGAGAGTCAACGTGATTAACCCCAAACATCTCGCAAGTAAAACCGATCTTTTGCATACTTGACTGGTAATTCATAGGTGGTCAAGGAAGTAGGCTATTGGAACAAGAATATGAATATGACAAAACAGGTTCTAACAAGACCAACTTAAAACCTAGTATATGACTGGACCGAACCGGCCAATGTCACAGACGTGCGCGGTGTAACTTTATCACTCACTCAGTCAGTCAGTCAGTCACAGACATTTGTCTGTGACTGACTGACTGAAGAAGTAGGCCTACATTGTAAAACACCAGGCTGGCCAGTGGAGGATGGGCTCCCCGTCTACAGCCGGGTTCCTTTCGAGGTTTCTTCCCATTGGGTAGTTTTTTCTCACCACCGTTTGAGGGTTTTCTTCCTAATGGGAGTTTTTTTTACATGTACTTTCTATTTAGGGGTTCTGGCCTGGTGTTTGCTTTGTTTTCTCTGTTTCTTGCCTTACTACTCGCGTCTTTGTGACAGTTCTCTGTAAAAAAAAAAAAAAAAAAAAAAACGCAATACAGATAAAATAAATTGAATTAAAACAAGCAAGGGAATTAAATATATTCTGTCAATTCAGTATAACGTTAAATTAACAAGTAACTGCATGTGATTTGCGACCGGCTATCAGTGTGTATGTGTATA